>NC_056737.1:1950739512-1951019512 GCF_019279795.1 Protopterus annectens
AAATGAACAGTTTTGTCACTATTGGTATATATGTTTTGTTTCATTGCTTACTGGAAAAAAAACACATTTAAAACTCACTCTAACACTGGTGTTATATACTGAATATAATGCAAGGAACCTATGGGTTTGAGAACAGTCAAAAGATAAACTAATGCTAAATCTATTTTCATTGTGAGATTGCATTGTGTTTTTTGTTTTTTAGCAACTGTCTATCAGTGTTTGTGCTATAAAATTTGAAGTAAAGGTTTTAAATTAAATCCAAATATCTGTAATCATTGTGGATATAAGAAAGAAAATAGTGTGTACACTGAGAGGTTTGAACAGTGTTTATGGTAACTGGGGAGAAATAGTCAAGTACTTGGACTCTACAATGTTGTTGATGGTGGCTGCTACAGGGTGGGGGGGTGCTGCTGTGTGTGTGTGTGTGTGTGTGTGTGTGTGTGTGTGTGTGTGTGTGTGTGTGTGTGTGTGTAGAGCCCCAATCAATTACCCTGCCTAGTGCTCCATTTAACCATGATCCAGCTTTGGTGGAACTGCATACCTCTTATAATGTATTTCCTCTGCCATCACCATGTAAAGTATACTTGCTTAGCTACCTGTGTACCTTATTGTATGTAATGTAATGCTGTTTGTTGGCCATGTTGTGTAGTAGTGCATTCTGTTTTCTAGAGTAGCAGTGCATCAACCATGTTGTGGTACAAGTCATATGTTTACTATAACAGATACAGAGTTTGAACCTCTTGTGTCTCAGTGAGTTCATATCTTATCTTCTCACTTTGCAGAAGGAGCTTCTGTGAAACCTTAGTAAACTGCAGAGAAGCCTACTGAAGACTGACTGTTTTTTTTGCTGTTTTTAACAGCTGAATTAATATAGTTTGAAGGACTGTCTGCAGTCCTAATCTGTGTATACTACTCTAACAGCATCAATTCCAGTATGTAATTTATACATCATCGGAAGGCAAGCAACTGGCCTGTAGTTTTTAGGATAGCTTGGATAGCTTACAGGTTCACTTTTAAGGAGAAGTATTGTTTTTCCTGTTCTTAACTAGGTTGTTGTCTGTTTGTGGTGCACATATAAATAGTTCTTACTCAGGGCTAAATCTTCATGTAAAGATGCTAATACCATTAGGCAGATGTTAGGCAATACAGCTAGCTTTGGGGTCTTCCAATTAGGAGCTTTTCTTAATTTTATTTTAGCTTCTGTGACCGTTACCTCATCCCATTTTATAAACTGAATATTTGAACTTTTTACTTTTTCTTTAACTTCTGTCCATTCAGCATTTTTATTATGTTCTACAAGATCTACATACATGTTTCTCTTGAATATGTCTATTTCTTTTTTTTTTTTTTTTGTAATATATTTTTATTAGATTTTTTTCAAATACAGAAATATTAAACATGAAATTATGCATAATTAAATATACAATAAACATTGTTAGGAAAAAACCTATCTAACAAATAAACCATTTAAAAACTATTTACAATGTCCATATCAGAAATAATTTATACAACTTCAATTACAAATTTACATTTTGTTTAAAACTTTTCTAAGTTTTAACCAAGATAAGTTTTTGTGTGTAACATTTGCTGTTCTAGATGTAATAGTTTGTATTTCTCTATTGCAAACAGTCTTAGTTATGGAAATAAACTCTCTGAAAGAGAGGTTGTCTTTGCTTTTCCAATTTGAAGTAATATTCTTTCTTGCAATTGCTAGGAGAGACCAAAGTGTACGTCTTTGAGTTGCTGGTGTTTTTATTCTCTTTTTGTTTCCCAATTATCTATAAAACTTCTTTGCGTTATCACTGAATTACTTGTTTTATACTTTTCTTTTATATTTATCTGCATATCTTCTAAGTTTTTCTGCCCTTGCCGATATCTTTAGTTTATCATTTGCAATAGTGTACAATAGGTCCTAATTTGTTCTAATACTGTGTTTTTCTTTTATCACGTTTTATCATGTCTGTCTTTCTAAGCATTTTTGTTAATTCCTTCCCTTTTCTATACCCCTATAACAGTGACACCTCTTGTCTTAACTTCTTTAGAGTTTTCTCTATTTGATACTGTCATGATGGCATTTGACTTCTTTCCTTTATTGCCCTGTATTTTTGTGTTAATACTTTATCTGTTATTAATTTAGCTTCACAAGTACTATATCCTATTTACTTCTGTTATATCACATGAATTTCTGTGAATAGCCTTGATTAAAGTATTCATTTGTTTTCTCAGACTTCTAACATTCCATAGATCTTAATATGTCTGTCCATCTCTATTAAATCAAGTAACTCTTCCGTTAGATTATTTTCTTCCAGGTTTCTTTTTTAATTTCTCCAAGTATTCTGGGTTTCTAATACCATAATGGAAATGGACCCCATTCCTAAGTCAAAGTATGATTAAAGTTCATGAAATTAGTACTGTTTCAATCTTTGATTTAGCCAGAAGTGCTGTTTTCAGCACCCGCAATGTTCCCAGTAATGACTCTTTCTGCAATTCAGATGGAGTTGCATGCATTGGTAACATATCTAATTACGATTATAAGTTCTTTTTTACAAGACCTGTTGGTCCTATTCCTTTTGGAATTGTCTGGCTATCCTTCTTCCACATTGCCCTCATTTCTGCCTGCAAATCCTGGTATTTTATAACTTTGTGTCTCTCTCTACGTAAGACACTGTAGTCACTGGGTATTGCAATTTCAATAGTTAATGCTACTTTTGTCTTCTTTTCATGGACTACTATATCTGGTTTTCTTGCATTCATTTTCTGAATTGCTGGTAATGGGTAACCCCCATGTAATATAAACTTAATTTTCTATAATGCTTTGTGGCTCATGTTTCCATTGTTTTTCAGCAACTTCAGTTTTATGGTTGCACAATCACCACTGCAACAGTCATGCCACATTATTATACCTTTCAGTATGCAGCCCTTCTGCCATTAGTATGTCACAGCAAGCAGCAAGGTGTGTGACTGTTTCCAATTCTGTTTTACAAAGCCTACATTTGTCTGTTTCTACTACATGTTCAATGAACTTTGTAAACCAATGTGTTTATAGTCCAATATCTTGGGCCACCAATATTAACCTTTCATCTTTTGGTTTAAATTCACCTCTTCTTAACCATTTCTGCATTTGATCCTGATCAACATGAGGTTGTTCAAAAAAGTTTTTTATACTTACAACTATATTTAGGCGTTGTCCTCATTTCTTGCCTTCTGATCTGAACCTTCACCTTATAGTCTTTCTTTTGTTTTTTGGCACGTTCATTTGTTGCCTTATTTTTATCTACTTTTGATTTCTATTCTAGCGTGACACTGATATGTTTCTGCTAAACTAAGCAGGGAAGTCATCTTAGACTTATTCTAGGGTTGCCACCTTTCCAAATGGCCAAAGTGGGACATTTGTGCTACAAACATCAGATTTTGCAGGGCAAAACATACCCACGGCCAGTACAAAGGACAGAACTTCAGTTTTTTGCCTGAATAAAAGTTAATTCTTGTAGCATTTTAGTTCCTTATTCTTTTTCTTATAACATTTAGGTGTTTCAGATACAGAATAACTGTTTTATGCAACTATTACATAAAATATAGAAAATAATTTTGTCCTAAAATCTCAGGACATTTGCCATTTTCTCACAATGTTTTGCAGGACACAATTGCCCAAAGAGGGACTGTCCCTTGCAAAGTGGGACAGGTGGTAACCCTAACTTATTCTCCTCATTTCAAAACATTCACTGTTTGCTTCTTGTGAAGTCAGTAGATATGCTTGCAGTTCCACTACTGCAGATCTGTACATGTAATCAGTTTCAAGGAAGCCCATACCTCCTTCAGAATGGGGACTATATAGTCTGGTATGCATTGTTTTTTTATAAATCATTTGATGAGAATGAAGCATCCTTCTTGTTTTCCTGTCCAACCTACTCAACTCCTTTTGGAGCCAGTCAGTCATTCCAAAACTGTAAATTAGGACAGGAAGAACAAACTGGTTTACAGCCTGGAATTTGTTATTAGATGTCAACATTACTTTCAGTATTAATTTAAGTCTTCTAAAATATTTCTTACTAAGTATTATTCACATTTGTTCATGTTTTATTGTCGATCCTTCATCAGTTCCCAAATATTTATACAGTCCCTCTTGCTCAAGTACTTTTATATCACTTTCCTGTCCCAAGCTGATGTTTTCTTGGTGCTTTAGCTTTCTTGCTTTAAACGTTGCTTTTGCACATTTATCAAGACCAAATGACATTCTTATATCATCTGAAAAGGTTTTGGCCACTTGCAGTTGTGCTTTCAGTTCCTCATTTGATGAACTATATAGTAATAAATCGGCTACAAAAATAAGATGAGAAGTCTTTACACTTTGTTGTTTTCTGGGAGTCAAATTGTAATGATGACATGATCTGTTAAGTAGACAGCTTAATGTGTTAAGGGCAAGACAAAAGAACAGCAGTGACAGAGAGTCACCCTGGAATATCCCCTTTGAATTTTTATACCTGGAATAATAATTTGTCCTTTATCATGGCTTAACTGCAAAGTGGTTTTCCACTGTTTCATGGTTGCTGTAATGTAATCGATCAGTGTAGGGTGCATCTTATACATTTTTAAGCACTCTATTATCTATGAATGTGGGATACTGTCAAATGCTTTTTTGATGTCTATCCATGCCATACTTAAATGTTTCCTCTTTTTACAGTTCTCCATTATGACTTTCAACAACAAATGATCCTTTATTCCATATGACTTTCTTTTATTAACCTTTTGTTCTATTGCCATAAATGAGTTTTCTTCTAAATTACTATAAACTCTGTTGGCATCAGTTCCAGTGTATAGTTTATACATCGTCTGAAGGCAGGTTACTGGTCTATATTTTAGGGTAGCTTGCAGGTTCGCTCTTAAGTAGGAGTACTGTTTTTCCTGTTGTTAATCTGACTGGTGTCTGCTCTGGGTGTGCGTATAAAAAGTTATTACTCATGGCTAAATCTTCATGTAGAGATGTTAATACTTTTAGCCAGAAGTTAGGTACATCATCTGGGGCTGGGGTTTTCCAATTAAGAGCTTTTCTTAACTTTTTTTTTTTGAATCTCTCTAGCTTTTACTTCATCCATTTTGTATACTGTACATTTTAACTTCTTATTCTTTCTTTTACTTCTTCTATCCATTTAGTATCTTTATATTCCACAGGACCTTTGTAGATATGTTTCTAAATTTTTTCTATTTCTTCTGTTTTTGGTGGTGTTTTAATTCCCTTTTATCTTGTTTGTCAGTTCTCTAAAAAACATTTTGGGTCATCAATAAATTGCTTATTTTGTACTTTTCCTTTATATTTTTCTGCATATTTTCTACGTTTTTCTGTCTGTGCTGAGATTTTTAGTCTATTTAGAATAGTGCATGATAGATCCTGACTTGTTCTGATACTACACATTATCATGTCTGTCTTCAAGTAATTTTATTCATCTGTTCCCTCTTCTATACTCTTCAAACAGTGACACTTCTCATCTTAATTGTTTTATAGTTTTCTGTATTTGCTACTTCCATGATGGCATTCACTTTCTCCCCTACCTTTCCCTTACTACCCTGTGTTTTTGTGGTAATTTAGCTGCACAGTAATGTATCCTGTTTACTTCTGTTATATTGCATGAATCTCTATGCACAGTCATATTTACTGTGTTCATTTGTTTTATCAAACTTGTAACTTTTGGTGTTTTATTGACTTTCTGTAGTCTATTTCTTTCATTGATCATAATTTTTCTGTCCATCCTATTAAATCAAGCAACTCTTCTCTTAGATCATTTTCTTCTAAACTGGGAGCACATTTTTTGTTCTCTGTTTCCTGTGGACATGCTATAGAAACTTCTGGAGACTCTTCCTGTGCCATTCTCTTTAGTTTTATCTTATGTCATCTGTTGCTTTTTCATATGGGAACTCACTAGTCTATCACTCCATAACATTGACTGTGTCAGAGTTGCCACTGTTCCCTGTTCCTTCCCTTGTTGTGCAACTCCAACTGAATGTTTCTACTGGTTTCCTATGGAAGGCAGCAAAGTATCTTCATGTGGTAATTGATCAGATGTTTCCCTTTCCACTGTTTTTTCTTTAATTTGGTGATCCTTGGCTCTATCCTAGTGTGATGTTATCAGAGTTCAATTTTCTACACTAAATCCTTCACTTTGCTGGTAAACCATAACCTCAGTTTAAATTTCTTTAACTTCTCCATTTTTAATCCTGTTTTCTACTTTTCCTCTTTGTTTTCTTATTTTTTTGTATTGTAAAATTTTCCATGTCTGGATGCCTTTGCCTGTATTTCTCTTCAACTATCTTTGGTGCCACTCTTTTTGTATTGATTAGTTTTGCTTTTGCATTTACATAACGATTGCACCATATTAAATCTCTTTTTTCTTTCCTATGTCCATATTTCTTCTTCAGAGGTCTCCTGCTCCTTCTGTTTCTCCTTACTTTGAGGACTCGTTGCTCCATCATGCTGTGATATAACCTGTGTTAGACTTTCTACCCTAAATCCTTCACTTTGCTGGTAATCCATAACCTCAGTTTAAATTTCTTTAACTTCTCCATTGTTAATCCTGTTTTCTACTTTTCCTCTTTATTGTAAAATTTTCCATGTCTGGGTGCCTTTGCTTGTATTTCTCTTCAAATATTTTTGGTGCCACTCTTTTTGTATTGATTAGTTTTGCTTTCGCATTTACATAAATATTGCACCATATTAAATCTCTTTTTTCTTTCCTATGTCCATATTTCTTCTTCAGAGGTCTCCTGCTCTTTCTGTTTCTCCTTACTTTGAGGACTCGTTGCTCCATCATGCTGTGATATAACCTGTGTTAGACTTTCTACCCTAAATCCTTCACTTTGCTGGTAATCCATAACCTCAGTTTAAATTTCTTTAACTTCTCCATTGTTAATCCTGTTTTCTACTTTTCCTCTTTATTGTAAAATTTTCCATGTCTGAGTGCCTTTGCTTGTATTTCTCTTCAAATATTTTTGGTGCAACTCTTTTTGTATTGATTAGTTTTGCTTTCTTATTTACATAAATATTGCACCATACTAAATCTCTTTTTTTCTTTCCTATGTTCATATTTCTTCTTCTATTATTTTAACTTCTACTTTATTAATCGTCTGTTCTACATTCTCTCTTTGTAATCTTATTTTTTTATTGTGAAAAGTTCCATGTATGGATGCCTTTGCCTGTATTTCTCTTTGAATATCTTTGCGGCTGCCTTTTTTGTGTTGATTAATTTGGTTTTGTCTTTTGCATAAATATTGCACCTTATTAGATCTATTTTTGTTTCCTATGTCCATAATTCTTTTTTATACCTTTCAAAAGTCTCTAGATTTTATTCTTTATAGTTTTGCACTTCCTCAGTTGCTTCATTTTCCAAAAGGTCCAAGGTTTCTTGGCTTATAGTTCACAGTAATATATCCTATTTACTTCCGTTATTTTACATGTATTTCTGTGAATAGCCTTGATTAAAGTATTCATTTGTTTTATCAGACTTCTAACATTTTTTCAGTCTTTTTGACTTTCTGTAATCTATTTCTTTCATTAATCTTAATATGTCTGTCCATCTCTACTAAATCAAGTAACTCTTCCCTTAGATTATTTTCTTTAAGGTTCCATACGAGAAAGCTCCAATGTTACCTTCAATCAGTGTGGCTTCAACAGTGCCGCCCTCTTTGTCTTAAACCTGAGTTACTGTGGTGGATTCGTCCTCTTCCCTCAGTCTGGGACTACTTTTTCAAGCTCCAGTTCCTTCATAGGAACTGTTCACAGATGCCTCACGTCTGGGGTGTGGTGCTTCTTGTGGCCCACTGAAGGTCCAGAGTCTCTGGCCTTGTCATCAGGGTTCAGACCATATTAATATAAGAGGTGAGGGCTCTGCCTCTGGCTCATCTTGCTATTCTTTCCCTTTTCCTTCCTGACCCCCTCAAATTCTTCATGGATGATGCTACTGTGAATGTGGTATGTCAACAAGCAGGAGGGTACAATGTCTTATAGCCTTTGCAGATTAGGTCTTCAGGCAAGGGATCTAGCTATCAGGTATCATGTGTCTCTTCAGGTGGTTTACATTTTTTCAGAGCACTATCTAGTGACAGACTGTCTGAGCAGGTCCAGAGCACAGGGTCATGAGCTGATGCTTCACAGAGATGTATTTCTGGACATTGTCCATCCATGGGGTATTCCTCATGTACATCTTTTAGCCTCCACTCTGAACAGACAAATGCCTCTATTTTGTTCAAAACTACCACATTGCCCTGTGCATTCCTTGGAAGGGAATATTTCTGCATGCTTTTCCTGTTGTTCGTCTGATGCCATGAAATCTGCACAAGATCAGCCGGAACTCTCTCAAAATCTTGTTAGTGACTCTCTTTTAGCCCAGACAGCACTGGTTCCCCCTGCTTTATCACTTGGCCAGGGGTAATCATCATAAGTTACCTCACCAGGTGGATCTTTTCTTTCAGGACACGAGGTCTCTTTTCCATCCTCACCTATCTACTCTTCAAATGACACTATGGGTGATACGGTTTTTATCCCTTATAGGCACTCCTTTTCTGAGGATATGCTTTGGGTTTTGCAGGAGGCCAGGAAACATACTACCAGAAAATCATATATGTCTAAATGGAAAAATAATTATGTTTGCTGCCTCTCACCATCAGGATCCCTTCTCTATGGGGATTCCTCCAGTGATGTTTTATTTGTGTTATCCGCTCCACACTGGCTTAGCACATATTCTTCAGTTAAATCTCACTTTTCAGCAATCTCTGCTTGTCTGCCCTTGAACCCCCTTTGGCCTCTCTGTTTGATGTCAAGAAAAATTCTTAATGGCTTTCTTTAAACCAGAAAAGCCTATTCCTCCTTCTTTGGACATTAAATTTGTACCTGAAAAATTGGTTCCGGCTCTTTTTGAACCTGCTAGTTCAGCTTCCTTGGAACTTTGTACTTGGATGACCATTTTGCTGTTGGCTGTTACGTATGCCAAGAGAGTGGCTGAACTTCAGGCATCTATGGCCGTTCTTCTTTTTTAATCTTTCACAAAGACAGGGCGTCTCTTCACACTAATTCTTCTTTTGTGGCCTAGTTAGTTATTGAGTTGCTCCTTAATCAGTCTGTTCAACTTTCTTCCTTTTTTCCTTCTCAACAATTTGCCAGTTTGAAGGTTCACCACACCTTGGACCTGCACGGACAGCTCAGATATTATTTGGTTAAACAAAGGTTATTCCCAAATCTGACCAACCTTTTGTTTCTTTTCATTCCAGGACTTTGGGTTTAACTGTTTACAAGCAAACCATGTCATCCTGGACTTCTAAGCCATTTCCTTTTGTTATTGTTTCCATGACAAATGTCTTTATATGTAAAGGCACATTCTGGTAGGGTGATTGCTTCTTCTGGTGCATTTTTTCAAGGATTTGGACACCAATTCTATTCTTGAGGCTGCTATTTGGACAGCATTATAAATTGGATGTTGTTGCCAGGGCCAGTGTTGGTTTTGCCAGGGCTATCTTGCGTGGGTTTTTGAGGGTTGCTATGTGCATTCCTCTTAGTTTTTGTTCCCTCCCTTCCATGAAGAATACTGCAACAGTAATATTTAAGGACATACCATGTTGCAGTTGTACAAAATCTTACTACAACATTAGATGTCCTTCTTTTCATTGTTGCAGTGTTCAGTCCCTCCCTTCTTCTCCCCTCTGTTAAGACTCTTGCCTCTGTCTTTTATGTTCCTAGCTGAGGAGTTCTCATTTCCTTTCCCTTTTGAACTTTTTTTTCTTGTGAATGTGCATGTTCTACACTGTCTTTGTGGGTATTTTGCTTCTCCTGGGGCAATTTGTTTCTGAGTATTTGATTTCATATGTCACTGTTATACCCTTCATGGGGCACATTCATGTGATGTATGTTGCCTACAAAATCTGAAGGCTTTGGTATACTAGCCAGACGGGCTTTCCATGGCAGGAAATCCCTACAGTGATGAATACCACTATGGAAAGAGGGTTAGCCATGTCCTTTACAGCTGTTGGGGTCCTCTCAGTGGGTAACTGACAGCCCTTTTTGTCAGCCCTGAGAGAGGGAACAGGGAAAGATTCCTGTTTTGTCAGAATATTGTGCTGATCCCGAAGGAAGCTGCTGCTACCACTAATAACACTGTTTGCCCATTTAAACATGTATCTACTCCTCCTCAAATTCCATAGATAGGTATAGCTTACTGGGTTTGGCTCAGGGTATAATTCATCCTATTGCCCCTTCTTCTAAGGAAGTTTCTGGTAAATGAAAGAGGAATACCTCACAATATACCTCTTGTACCTCACAAGACATCTACAACAACTGGAAAGGCCACAGAAATACCTCACAAAGAGGATTACCGGCCTCAAATAGATGCCATACGTGGACCGTCTCAAAAAACTCCAGCTGTACTGTCGCATATCGCCTACTTAGAGGCGATCTCTGCCTAACATACAAAGCTATGTCAAATTCAGAGCTGTTGGCCATACTCCACGTAAAGAAACACCAATCCCTCTGAGCTACACTCTCTAGGGACCTAAACCTTGTCACCACAATAAACAGAACATGCTGGAGGGATAGATCCCTGTCCCAGAGACTTTCCATACTCTGGAACAAACTACCTATCTGTATCAAACAAAGCTCTTCATTAGCACTCGTCAAGAAAAATTTGGATGATTGGATAGGAGATAGGAAATTCACCCCGGAGATCACTTCTGTGGCTCTGCTTGACAGGGGCACAGGACAATAATTTTCTTGGGTGGCAAAAGTCAGGGTACCATTTGGCTAGGCTTATATAGGCCCTAGGGCCAATAGCCTAGTACCTACCTATGAATACTTTCTTTCCTGAAGAGATTCACAATTCAGAATCTGGACAGGAGGATGAAGGGACAGATACAGGATTTTCTCCTCAAGTTTTGATTCAGACTCAGAGGAGAGCTCAGTTTCTGATTCTCCCTGTGTGGTTTATCTTTCACTATTTCCTAGAATGTGCCAATGTCTTCAGTGGAGAACACTCAGGTTTCTCAGTTCCTCAGAAACTGCTGTGAGCCTTTACAGAAAGTCTTTCAAAACCTGCAGCCATTCCTCCAGTTTTGTCTGCCTTGGAGGATGTGTCTTTTACTGCTTGCAATTTTCCTGACAGTCAGTCAGCTGCTCCTTAAAAGGTAGATAGGATATGTAAAACTCCTTAATCTTTTAAGTTTTTATACACTCTTCCCAAACCTGATTTAGCAGCTATAGCTTTAGTTAATACTTCTACTCCTAAAGACTTACTAATTCTAATCCTACTACTTCTAATAAGGATGGAATAATTATTCATAAGTATGGGAAAAGTGCATGCTTCTGTAACTTTGATTTTCAGAATTTTGCATTGTTGGGCTCATATGTTAAGGTTTGTCCTGACAAATTGTGCAAGGATGAGGAATGTTTTGTCTGCAATTTTTTCTTTTGAGGAAAAATCAGCTTTAAGTAATTTAATTTAGTGTCTTCTATTGTACAAATCACTACCCATTGTATACAGGTGTGTATGACTCTGTTAATAGTTCTTCACGGGCTATGGCCACTGGTACTGTTTTGAGGATTTTTGCATTGCTGCATTCTCAGAAGCTCCTATATTATGTTAAAATGAGATTTTAACTTATCCTTTGGATAGGTTTAGTTTTCGGCCTGTCTGTTTCAGAGGTGATCAAAAAGTGTGATTAAAGGTGTAAGCTGATGCCAAGAATTTTTAAGCCCTCCTTTTCCAAATTTTCCAAGGGATTCCCTAGCTCCTCATCCAGTTTTAGTAAGAAACAAAATAAACAGTCTCAACAAAATGCAGGTAAATAGATATTTAAGAAGAAATGACAATCTGGGGGTAAGAGAACCAAGAAAACTCTGCAAACTCCCAAAACAATAGCGAATAAATCAGAGAAACTATTTAAGAGACACTGTTCCTTTCATACCCTGGCATCTCCTTTTGTCTTCCAGAAAATCTGAATCTCCACTTTTCCCTTTGGCAACAGATAGTTTTGGAGAAATGGGTTCTGAAGATCATTCATCAAGGTTACAGATGGAAATGGGAGAAAATTCAGTTCCTCATCCTCCAGGCCAGACTCTCTTACTTCCGCCTGTCCTTCATCATATGCTATCCAAGGGAGTGATAGAACTGGTTCCCCCATGCAAGTAGAGTAAGGGGTTTATTCAAGGATGTTTTAAGTACTACAGAAGGGAATTGCTTTGAGACAGTTGTGCACATTTCTTTCCTAAACCTGTTTGTGATGGTGCCCAAATTCAAAAGGACTTCACTTCACAACCTGTTGCATCTTTTTCCCTCATTAAAGTGGCCTGGTAACAACAGATTTAAAAGATGCTTATCATTACATCCATAGTCATCAACATTTCAGGTATTTCTCAATGTTTTGTGTGTCTAAACACATATCAGTTCTATACCTTACCCTCTGGAAGTAGTAGTAGTAGAGGTGTAGGGGAAGGTGGTGGAGCAACACGACTTATAAAAATTAATTTACAAACATTAATAAATATGTTGCCAGTACATGTAACCCCCATGTGAACTGCAAAGGAAGCAATGCTTGAGTACATTGAGGGTGCTGAGAAGAGCAGTCTTGGCTAACATCATAAACTGAAGTGATACTAATATCATGAACGACAGTCATATGACGAGATAAGAATAGGATCCATTCCTATTGTGGTACTAGAAACCCAAAACATTTGGAGAAAATAAAAAATAAAACAGAGAAACTGATTTTCTGTTGCTTACTTTTTTCTGGTGCCTTATTGTGTAAGGAAAGAATAACATATGTGAGAATAAGCATATCAGTACACTTCAAACACATACACAGTCACATTATCTTGTGTCCTATGTGCTGCAGGTAGGTGACCCTAATATATATCTGTGTGTGTGGTCTATAACACACATGTCTGTATACCCATAAACACGGTTTATATAATTGTATTACATTGTGCCCCACAAGTAAAAAAGGGGGTAGAGCATATATGAGATGTCACGCTTGCAGTTGAATGCATCATACAGTAACTTGCAATTAATTGCACTGTTAACTAACATCTGTGTGATGAGTGACAGAGGCTGACCTTCCACATGGCATGCCTTTGACAGCATGCAGTTGTAAGCATAGGTGACTGAATTCCTATACCGACAGGTACAATGGTTGCATAAACAGATAGCTGGTTTAATGGCAGATTGTCCCCTGTGGCAACACAGGTGCCTCCTTCAATGGGAGAAAGCTTTGCATTTCAGCTGTAGCGTGTGCCAAGCAGAAGGTACTGTCTTGGGCATTAGTACCTGCAACATCCTGGGCTTTGCTTCTGTCAAAATGTTTTTCAGAAAAGTGCTTGGTGTTTTACCTTAAAGTTATATGAAGTATTCTGGAGCTAACAACCACCCCTAATTTCTCTTAATTCATTTTCTGTAACATCACCCCTTTTCCTAAGACTCTACTTTTTTCTGTCTCCCACCTCTGCCATATTTTTGTAATGCTGCATCAGAGCAGTAATCTTTACCCCTGCAGAGACTTGCACAGGGTTGGGTAAAGCAGCTCGAACCTGTTAGGTTCTATTTGTTGTGCATTTATAATACAGCTTTTGACTCCTTGGGATAAAAATATGTTGGTGATCGTGTGTACATACCTACTCATGTAAATGACAGTTCTGCTGATTTCATGCTCCATGTACGTGCTCACATTGGATATATTGAACCGAAAGGTCTGAATGGAGACAGAAGTCAACAAGCAAAGGAGAGTATTATTGCTGAAAGTGAATTCATTCTTAAGTCTTGGTGAGTACCTTCACGAGGTAGACCCTGTTTTTTTACAAAAGCTCACCAAGACAACACAGATATATAGATTGTATTTTAAATAGCATATATCATGGAAAGAAATAGGTCAACATTTAAAAAAGATAGCTGGGTGTACAAGATGAAGGATAAAAAAAGCCCAATCATGGTATGCACATTCCTACAATAGGGACAGGCCAGGTCTAGGGAAAGACAGGCCAGGTCTAGGGAAAGAATGGCCCCACTGTTGTAGAAGGAAGTAGCAGTGCACAAAAATCACAAAAAACGATAGGCGAAAGAAGAGCCATAAAGATGGTAGAGTGGACTATTGAAGATAAGAAAGTACGTATTGTTACTATTATGCAAAAAGCCCAGAATTTCCAGACACAAGATATACAAAAAAGATTGAGAAATTAGAGGAAAGAAAATAATTCCACATTAAAAACTGTCAGAAGCCTCAAATAAAACAATTGTTTATTAATACAACAGATTTTTGAAAAAAAATATGTAGACCAAGAAACTTTAATCTGTTTGGGAAAAGAAGCATCTGAGGAAGTGTGAAAATATAAACAACAAAACCTAGAGATTTTTGAAAAGTATAAAAAAGAAATATGGACTTGTGAAAGAAAGAGAGATCTGATATGGTGCAATATTTATACAACATTGACAGCCAAATTAATCAATACAAAAAAAAAAGGCAGCTCCAATGATATTCAAAGAGGAAGACAGGCAAAAGCATCTAGATATGGAAAATTTCACAATAAAAAATAATATCACAAAGAGAGAATGTAGAAGTTAAAAAAAAAAAAAACAGAAGTTAAAGTTATGAAATGCCTGCAAAGTGAAGGATTTGGTGTAGAAGGTCTAACACAGGTTACATCACAGCATGATGGAACAAGTCCCCAAAGTAAGGAGAAACAGGAAGATGTTCATCGTGTTACACTGCTGCAGTCATTACAGTTGGGTTATCCTGCTGTCGGGCAGTTCCCCAGTCGGCCTGAGTTCCAAAGTCTTGGTCCGGCATTGGTTGCTGTTGCCTCCTCCCTGATGTCAGTGCGACAGGGGTATATCAGATACAGCCGACGCCATTTTCTTCAGTCTTTCTTGCTGCGCGGTGCCCGAAGCAGAAGCAGTTCGCAAGTGCCGGTCGGCCGACTCCTGAAATTTTCATTCCGAATCCAGAACTAAAGTCTTCTACAAAGTTAAGTACCCCATTGGGGAAACTTTTTCTTGCCTCAGACCAATGTCAGTAAAAGTTAATAACTGTATTTCTTATGGGAAGCAAATACCTCATAAGGATTTCCACTCCTATTGTAGTCAATGCCTAGGCCCAGACCACGACGTCACTGGTTGTCGGTTTTGCGCTAGGTTTAACAAGCGCACTATTAAACGTCGGTTTGATTTTGCCCGGCATTATTTTGGCAGAAAATTCAATTACACCATGCCATCGGAACTTCCGACCGGAATACATAAAAAGAGCAAAGACAAGGACAGGCATCCAAGGCCCAAAACTGACGATGAGGCCTCTTCTAGGCCGGTCCTCCGGTTTTCAGCGAGGCACCTACGCAGCCCCTGATGACCGTTTCCACAGAACCACAGACCGCCTCCAACTCCCATGTGGAGCTGACTGGGCCTTCGGATGCTCTAGGTTTTCAGCCTACCGAAACTAACCCTTCAGAGGGAACTGAAGTAGCTGAGCAACCCACAGCTTCAGAGGGTGTTTTCAGACCTACCCAGTTAACCATTAAACCCTCTGCCAAGTCTAAGGCCCCCTTAAAAACAAAGAAACAGATACAGCATTCTCCAGGACAGGCTTCCATGCCTAAGAAACAAATGCTCAAAATGGCCGAAGACCTAATCACCCTGATCAGGGTTCCCTTCCCCCTCCTGATAAAAGGCCCAGACAGGATGCAGACTATGAATTTTCCAACCAGGTGTCCAACCTAGGATATTCTTTACCCCCTTATAAGGACTCTGATGCTGAGGAATCAATTCCATCAGCCTCCCCGCCTGAGGATTACTCCTTTGGGGAGACCTTACATACCATGAGGGAGCATTTCCATTGGGAAGGCCAGGATTACTCAGAATCCAAGAAAAGTCTCAGAGACTTCCTTTTATTGCCTCAACACAGACCCCTTGCTATTCTGCCAGTGTTAGATATTGTGGATGATGTGTACACTGAATCCAGCTTAAACCCTGACTCCTTACCTCCAGCCCCAGTTAAACCTGATAGATATTACAGAGTCCCTGACTCTCACAAATTTCTGTATAAAAGCCCTGTTGCTGACCCTGAAACTATTTCTCAGGGACCCAAAGGGATTAAGGTCTCATCAGCAAAAAACCCAGTTCCCTCTGACAGAGATTCCAGAGCATTAGATAGATGGGGAAAGACAGTATATATGTCTGCAACTTTAGCAATGAGAGTCTTAAATTGCCAGTTTCACATGCTAAAATATCAGCAATTTTTGATGTCTCAGTTGAAACAAAAGATGCTTCCAGATTCAGATCCTCCTAATTTTAAAGAAATGCAGGATTTATTGCATGCAGCTGAACAAGTGGGAAAACATACTTTGCAATGTGGGTTTGATTCCTTAGAGGCCTCCTGTAGAGCAGCAGTTACAGGCTCTGTCATTAGAAGGCATACGTGGTTAAAAGAACATACGTTACCAGATCATGTTAAGGCAAAATTATTGGATGCACCTTTGCAGCGGGATGTGTTGTTTGGAGTTAAGGCAGAGGACGTATTAAAGAAGATGGAGGATAAGGCAAAATCTATGCAAACGGTGAAGGATTTCTTACAGGTTCAGCCTCCTCGTTTTAGCAGAAATTGGCCAACAAAGAATTGGTCCTTTCCAGTCACAGACAGACCTCAAAGGGGCAGATACAGACGTCCAAGAGGCAGAGGTCAAGCACAAGGTCCTTACAGGCCTCAACAATGGGATACAGCAGGCCAGAAAGGGGAAGACAGGCCACAACCTTATAAAAAGCCTCAATGACTTCCCACTACAGCTGCCAAACAGCTCTCTTGGCAGCCACCTTAGGAGGAAAACTAGCACTTTTCTGTCACAATTGGCATTGCATCACCAAAGACAAATGGGTTCTCAACATTGTATCTCAAGGTTATAGGTTCCACTTTCACACTCTGCCAATGTTAAAAGGAATGCCAAATCTGCCACCAAATCAATGGGCAGAGGCTCAAAAACAAATTACAGCACTCATGGACATGAGAGCTATTCAAAGGTACCACCACAGGAGCAAGGACAAGGATTTACTCAAGACTCTTTCTGGTTCCCAGAAAGGACAAAGCCTGGAGACCCATTCTGGATCTTTCTTCTCTAAACACTTACCTGGATGTTCCGAAATTCAAAATGTTGACACTACAGCAGCTTCTTTCCATGCTGGGCAAGAAAGCTTGGCTCGTGACTTTGGACCTCAAGGAGGCATACCTGCATGTCCCTATCAGACAAAACTGCAGAAGATACCTCAGATTTCTAGCTGGTTCAATGCACTATCAATTCTCTGCACTGCCCTTTGGCTTATCTACTGTGCCCAGCGTCTTCACAAAGTGCCTGGCACCAGTAATTGCATTTTGCAGGCAAAAAGAAATTCAAATTTATCCATACCTGGATGACTGCCTGATTCAAGCAGAGAGCAAGGACATTCTTCTAAAGCATCTGGCATTCGTAAAAAATGTTATTAAGTTGCATGGGGTACACAGTAAACGAAAAGAAATCAAAACTAATGCCCTCACAACAGATAATATTCCTGGGTGCCAGCTTGAACACAATGGCCCAGATGGCTTATCATGCCAGACAAGCAAGGACAACTAACTCAATATTTTCAGTTGATGGCAACAAAGACCCAACTCCCTGCAAGAAAAATTCTGCAGGCCTTGGGCTACATGGCATCTTGCATACTACTAATTCAATATGCCAGACTGCATATGAGGAAACTACAATGGTACCTAAAGAGTGTATGGTCTCAACACTGTCAAAGTTTGGAAACAGTTATACCACTAATTCCTTGCCTTCAACAGGAGTTTCAATGGTGGGCTCAAGCTTGTCACCTCAACAAGGGACAGCCTTTTACACAACCCACAGCCAGGCAAACACTGACAACAGATGCATCGGATTACGCCTGGGGAGCATACATGGCAGGAAAATGCATTCAGGGCGAGTGGCCCACAGAGCAAAGGCATCTTCACATCAATCAAAAAGAGATGCTAGCTGTACAAAATGCACTTATAGCTTTCAGGGTCCTGCTACATCCAGGACAACTACTACTTTCAGGGACCTGCTACATCCAGGACAACTACTACTGAAGACAGACAACACCACAGTTATGTGGTACATAAGCAAGGGGCACACACTCCTACCCCCTCTGCAGACAAGCCATGACCTTGTGGAACACAGCTCTAGACTACAAAGTTCATCTGCAAGCACAGTTCCTGCCAGGAGAGAAAAACACACTGGCAGATGACCTAAACAGAAACATCATGGATCCCCACAAATGGGAATTGAATCCACAAATATTCAGAATGATAACACAAAAATGGTGGAGCCCGGACATAGATCTGTTTGATCCCCAGTGAACTGCCAGCTACAGAAATTCTGCACAAGGAGTTACCATCCACAAGCATGGAAAGTGGATGCCCTTTCATTCATCTTGAAAAACCTGCAAGTATACGCTTTCCCTTCTCTACCTCTCCTTCCAAAGGTACTCATAAAAGCCAGGCAAGAAGTGCCAAAGATGATCCTGATTGCACCAGACTGGCCACGCCAGCACTGGTACCCAATCTTAAAGAACCTAGCACAAGAACCACCCTGGATTTTGCCTCATATCCCACATTTGCTGACACAGCACAACAATCAGATACTTCACAGCCAGCTAAAGACCTTAAACCTAGCTGCATGGAAAATTCCTTAGTCAAGCAAGCCAATGCCTCTCTCCAAAGCTGTTATGGATGTCATTCTGGAGGCCAGAAGGCCTAGCACCAGGAAAGCCTACTCGGATAAATGGAAGAGATTCTGTGCCTGGAACCAGGCACACAGCCTTGACCCTCTTGTCCCAAACATTCCTCCGATACTTCAATATTTAACTGAGATGCTGGACAAGGGCCTCTCCTTCTCATCCATCAAGACCCATGCCTCAGCCATTTCTGCTCATTACAACACGGATCCACCAATTTCTTCTAATCCTTTGCTCAAACAGTACCTCAGAGGGGCTAAAAACATAAGACCACCCCGTAGATCACCTACACCAACTTGGGACCTCAACTATGTTTTGAAAAAATTAACTTTACCTCCCTTTGAGCCAGCTAACACAGCAGAATTAAAATACATTTCTTAGAAAACTGCTCTGCTACTGGCAATAACATCAGCACAAAGAGTTTCAGAATTACAGGCACTAATGGCAGTGTAACCTTTCCTCATCTTCCACCAGGACAGGGTGTCCTTAAGAACTAACCCTACATTTATGCCAAAGGTGGTATCAAGTGTGGCTCTAAACCAAACTACTCATTTGCCAACTTTTTATCCAAAACCACAGAACAAAGGGGAGACACTACTACATTCTTTGGACATTCATAGGCAGTTACGCTTCTACTTGGACAAAACCAAAGCTTTCAGAAAATCTGAGCAATTATTGGTAGCATATGCTGCAGGAGCACAGGGAAAAGACATTTCAAAACAGACTATCTCAAAATGGTTAGGACATTGTATACGTTTCTGCTATACTCACCATGGGAAACTTGTACCTAGCAACATTAGATCTCATTCCACCAGGGCAACAGCCACTTCAACTGCCTACCTCAGAGGAGTACCTACCAAAGAGATTTTGGAAGCAGCAACATGGAGTTCTGTGGATACCTTCACCAAGCATTACCATTTGCCTTTATACTCCAAATTCAGAGCTGGCTTTGCCACTGCTGTGCTGCAGGGCCTTATAGCCACCCCTAATGCCTTATAGAACCAGCCTCCCTTCCTCAGCTTTGGGATACCACCCAACTGTAATGACTGCAGCAGTGTAACACGATGAACATAGTACAGTTTTGTACCTACCATAAATGTAAATGTTCGAGTGTATACACTGCTGCAGTCCAGGTTACCCTCCCTCCTTCCCCTCTTACTTGCTGGTATGTCCCTATGTTTTCTACCCTTTACTACCTATGGGGAGTATTTGCTGGTAACTGAAAGTTGTGGTTTGCTTTGCTTATGTATGTTTTATTAGCAATTTGAATTGCCTAGCTATTTGGGGGCACCTGACATCTGGGGCAAGAAAAACTGAAGAAAACGGCGTTGGCTGCATCTTGTATACCCCTATCGCACTGATGTCAGGGAGGAGGCGACAGCAACTGACGCCAGACCAAGACTTTGGAACTCAGGCCAACTGGGAAACTGCCTGATGGCAGGATAACCCAACTGTAATGACTGCAACAGTGTTTACACTCGAACATCTACATTTATGGTAGGTACAAAACTGTACTATCAGGAGACATCTGAAGAAGAAATATGGACATGGGAAGGGAAGAGATTTAATTTGGTGTAATATTTATGCAAAGGAGAAAGCAAAACTAATCAATACAAAAGCAGGAGTACCAAAGATATTTGAAGCGAAATACAGGCAAAGGCATCCAGGCGTGGAAAACTTTACAATAAAAAAGTAAAAAGACAAAAAGGAAAACTAGAAAATAAGATTAGTTATGGGGAAGTTAAAAAAATAGAAACTGAGGTTATGGCGTACTTGTGAAATGAAGGAGTCAATGTAGAAAATCGAACTCAGAAAACACCACAGCAGGATAGAGCAATGGACACCCAAATTATAAAGAAACCAATGGGATGGGAAGCGACAGGTCAGTTGTCATATGAAGATAACTTTGGAGCCTTTCACAGGAACCACTATAAACATTGACTTGAAGTTGGACAGCAAGGGAAGAAACAGGAAACCGTGTCAACTCTGACGCAGTTAATCTTGAGGAGTGATAGGCCAGTGAGTTCCCATATGACAGAGCAACAAAAATACTCAGAAGGATAGACGTGATAAAAGCAATTGCATTATTATAACAAGTGAGGATCTGTCATGCACTATTGCAAATAATAAACTAAAAGTATCAACATAAGCAGAAAACTTAGAAGATACACAGATAAATATAAAGGAAAAGTGCAAAATGAGTGATTTTTTGATAACCGCAAAAAAAGTTCTATAGAGAATTGGGATACAAGGTAAAAGGAATTGAAAGACCGCCCAAAAAGAAGAAATAGATACATTTCGGAGAAGTATTTATGAAGCTCCTGTGGAATATAACAAACATTCTAAATGGATAGAAGTAAAGAAATTATAAGAAGTTCAAAGGTACAGGAAATAAAATGGGATGAAATAACAACCAGAGCGATTTGAAACAAAGTTAAGAAAAGCCTCTAACTGGAAAACCCCATGTCCAGATGCAGTACTTAACTTCTGGTTAAAGGCATTAATATCTTTGCACAAAGATTTAGCCATGAGTAAGAACTATTTATATGCATACCACAAACAGACACCAACCTGGCTAACAACAGGGAAAAGCCAATGCTCTTACTTAAAAGTGAACCTGCAAGCTACCCTATAAATTAGAGACCAGTAACTTGCCTTTCGACTATGTATAAACTATACACTGGAATTGATATCCACAGAGTTCATAATCCTTTAGAAGAAAATTAAATTTTGGCAATATAACAAAAGAGTAATAAAAGAAAGTCGTATGGAACAAAAGATCATTTGTTGCTAAATAAAGTCAGAATGGAGAACTGTAAAAAGGGGAAGAATCTAAGAATGTCATGAATTGACTACAAAAAAAAAAGCATTTGACAGTATGCTTAAAAATGTATAAGATACACCCTACACTGATGCATTACATAAACAGTGGCAGATCACATTGCAATTAAGCCATGGTAGAGGACAAATTATTATTCCTGGGGTATAATTTAAAGAGGGATATTCCAGGGTGACGCCCTGTCACTGCTACTATTCTGCCTTGCTCTTAACCCATTAAGCTGTCTACTTAACATGTTAGGTCATGGCTATAATTTGGCTCACAGAAACAACAAAGTGAAAAGACTCCTCATCTTCTCATTGTGGATGATTTAAAACTATATAGCTCATCAAATGAGTAACTGAAAGCACAACTGCATGTTTTCAAAACTTTTTCAGATGATATAACAATGTCATTTGGTCTTGATAAATGTGCAGAAGCAACCTTTAAAGCAGGAAAGCTGCAGCACCAACAAAACATCAGTCTGGGACAAGAATGTGATATAAAAGAAGTTGAACAAGAAGGAGTCCATACATATTTGGGAAATGATGAAGGATCAACAATAAAACATGAACAAATGCAAATAAAATTTTAGTAAGTAATGTTTTAGAATATTTAAATTAATCCTGAAAACAGCGTTGACATCTAGGAACAAAATTCAAGCTATAAACTGATTTGCTCTTCCTGTCCTAACTTACAGTTCTGGAGTGATTGACTGGCCTCAAAAGGTGTTGGATAGATTAGATAGGAAAACAAGAAGGATGCTTCATGCTCACCAGATGATTTATAAAAATCAGTGCATACCAAGATTGTATATTCTCCATGCAGAAAGAGGTGTAGGCCAACTCTTGGAACACCTAAGCAGATCATTTTGTTTGCTACCCTACTTGAACTTAGATCATGTCATAACACTGTCAGCTTTCCTTACTTTTTGTAATAAATGCAGCTAACCTGGTCTCCTCTCTCTTTCTAAATATGTCAGAGACTTTTGATACAGTCTGACAGTCTCCCACCAAAAACTCTTCTTTTAACTTTCCTACATAGGCCTCTGCCAATCTGCACTCTCACCATTCCAAGGCTACCTATCCAACAGGGTACAAGCTATAAGGGAAACACAATCTCTCCTAAGAACCAGTCTTTGTCAGTATACCATGGGTTCAATTCTTGGCCCATTGTTATTTAATATTTTCCCCAAAAAAGTCAACATATCCACCAAAAATGCAATGATTGCTCAATATGCCGACAGCACCACTTATATGCACAACAAGTCTTCCAAAGCAGCTTCAAATCATCTAAGAATCATTTTCTTCTACTGAGACCTTGCTACAAAACTCTAACCTGCTGTTAAATGTCAAGAAAACAAAAGCAGTGCTTTTCACACCTAAGTACAGTATATATTAGTACATAAACAATCTTTTAAAATTCTTCAAAATTCTCCAAGCCAACAACCACCACCACTATAGAGACATTTACACAAACAAAACCTATGGTGTCACTGTAGATAACAACCTAAAATATGACAAGCACAATTCCATGTCATCAAAAATCCCAACAAAAACTTGATCTCCACTAAACCTGCTAAATTTTTCTTTACTGACCCTTGCAGGAAGGCCACAACAATAGCGTACCTCCTCCATGTTCATGCATCCATCATTCTTACAAATCTAAATGCTACTCTTAAAAACAAACTCAACCTCTTGCTACAACAAAATCACAAAATATACACAAAACCTTCCACATAGATCCCACCACTACCAGGTAATAAAACTTCTGGACTGGCTAAAAATTAATTCCTAACTGTCTAACCTACAATCAGTTATGCACATCTCACAAACTTGTATGCAAACCCTCTTAGCAATTCCCTCCAGCTCTGCTCTTTACATAGAGATATCTGCTCAGCCAACTAATCCACGCTCAATGTTACCAAATCAAACAACTCTGCAGGAAACTCTTTATTCTCAGCTTTTGACTTGTGTAGCAAAAATCTCATTTCACAAGACTGGAATCCTCTCCTGTGGAAACAAACTGAACAATTGTAAGCAGGCCTTAAAGCAACACCTAAATAATTCCTAGCAATGCTCCAGCTCTTAGCAAGGATAAGCACTCTGAATTGGTTCTTCTCTTCCTGAACCTTATCTTATTTCTAGCCCTTTCCTCTATCCCTTCCTTCACAAAAATCAGCCATTCTCTCACAAATATCTCCTTTTTCCTTATTGCCTCGCACCTGATTTCCCCTTTACTACTAGCTTACCTTTTTCCTCCTTTTATACCCTAATTTATTCTTCTTGGGATATTTCACCCTCGTACTTTCCTCCAACTTTCTTTCACTGGTCACTCACTCCCACATCTCCTTTTTCTTACTGCCTCAGTCACAATTCCAACTTCTTAACTTCACACAATTCTGATGATATCTTCTCTCTTCATCCTCTCTACAAATTGATGTAGCCCATCCTCTCTCCTTATTTTTCTGCGTCACACTGTGAATTAGTCTTTCCTTAGTACTTTACAACATTGCCTACCTCCCAGTACTGACTCCCCACTCCCTCTTCCCTCATTCCTGACTACAGTACACACTATCTCTTTCTTGTGACAAAACTGTCCCCACTCTTTGCTCAGTCATGGTTAAAGAATTGTTTACATAAATATATATACCCTATTGCTGTTAATTCTTACCACTTCTTGATATTAACTTAAAAATTGCATATCCACTGCTTCACCTATACATCTCTAGGTGCTCTCTCGTTGATTGTTAGTATTCGTAATCTTGCTGTTTAATTTTTAATGTTTTGCTTTTTTGCTTTTTTTTGTGTAAATATTCCAGTCTTTATCTATGTATTTTGTATATATTTGCATCTTGGATATACTTGCATGTTGTCTACCTTTTTCTTCTTTGTGAAGCTTTCCTGGGCCTCTTCTGAAAAGGGGTTCCTTCCCAGTCAGAATCTCCCAATAAACTAGAGCAAATAAATCTAGACAACAAATGTATTACTAGGTCTCAATGCCTGAAAGGTACCTGAGTGTATTGGTGAGCTGTGCATGTGAAACTGCTAAATAAGTTGTACAAGAACTAGAAAGCATTGATTAAATTTAATGCTGTTTATACTAGAAACTACATATCTAAAGGTAAGTGACAAGTTGGTCCCCTTTTCCTAACTGATTCTGTTAGCTCTTAAATTGAATGCATAAGCCTGTAGTGTGAAATTGGGAAGGAGACATGAGTACTTGTGCAATACTGCTATTGTCAGATATCCTGTTCATTTATCTCACATACTCAGAGAATGTTATCTCATTATAAAATCATTTTTTGACGAGTTTGTATTCTATCTTGGGATAAAGAAATTAATGCATCAAATCCTTTATCTACTCAACAGAAAATCATCTGTCCCGTGAGTCAGTGATAAACCAAATTTTGACCAGTGATAGAATTTTACTCTAATTCATAAGTAGACAGTTGTTGCATAATACACATTTAATTAGACAGAGCACTATTTTTATGTCAGTGGAGTATAAGAAGATAATCTGATGATTGAAAGTACTGTACTCTCCCTGGTTGCTGTGTGTACTTTAATCTCTGTCAGTTAATAAATTCACTAAAGATAATTAGGAAATAAAGCTGCACAGTTCTTTTACTTCCTTTGTGCTTCAGGTAGGGTCATGTTGCCTCATCATATCTACTGTGGAAATGGTCTGCATGAAAGTCTAATAATACTTGTCATTTTTACGTGCCAAGTATCTGTCCTACATCCCTCTGTTCTCTGGGTACAGTGATCTTAATATGCTACTTGGGACTTCCAGCATGTCAAATGCATGTGGCCTAAGCTTTCTCATTGTGATCACTCCTGAAATTACAAAATTATTACTCATCTGTAACAAGATACAGGTCAGCAATAAAAATTCTGCGTGCAGGAAAAATGCACGATAATATTATATTGCACCATGTAGACCGAAAAACTGCCAGTTTATTGTTACATATTTTACAGAAACATTTGCTCACCTGTTTTAAAAATGCTGTCAGTGACTGCAGACTTGTAAAAATCTGAAGGCAGTTTGAAAATGTGAAGCATGTAAATGTGTAAGAAACGTATTAATTCAGTGATTTCATGAGATAGTGAAATGCTGATGGGATAAACCTTGCCAATACTTATTTATAGTGACCCTGAAATAAGGTTGTGTCAGTACTTGGGTAACTCACATTAGACTGACGTTTCACTTGATTCACTTTTTGACTGTCATTGAATGATTCTATATAAATACCTTGAAGTGGAACCTTGCACTCAGCATTTAATTCACTTTTGTTTTTAGGACTGGCATTTAGAAGGCTGCTTCATCTGATGTGTGTTCCTTCTGGTCATCAGGTGGTATCTAGTTTTCAGGTGCTAAATGAGCAAGCAGTATTACTTCAGTCTTTATTAGGGCTGTCAGCAGAGAACACCATTCCTTTCTGGTCCACATCTGTGGCCTTTCAGTAATTACAAAGACTTGTTTCCAGCTGATGATCTGTCACACACATAATTTCTCTTGAGACTAAATCAGCTCAGGAAAGGAGCTGCAGTGCCTTGGTTCTTTTTGAGATTGGTACAGTGGTATGACAGCTATGCACCTTCCAGGATTTTTAATATGATAGTCCCTATGAAACTGACACATGAGCTAGACAATGGAATGGTATTGTTTATAGGATTTGATAGCTCTTTTAATGGAAGGAGATATGTATAGCAGGTGGGCTTAGGAAAAAGTGTTTTATAAATAGTTCTGCTAGCGTGCATAGATTAAGAATTCTGTACAGGAAGCTATAAACTTCTCTTTATTGGCTGCTTAGGTTTTATTGCAAATCTTGTTCCCTTTCGCATCTGCAGCACAGGGTAATTGTGGTGGCTTCATTCCAACTGCTGATCTGTTTGACACAAAGTTTCTCTCAAGGGTACACCAGCTAGGGAAATAAATTTCACTATAATCATTTATGCAGTAACTGATGAAAAAAAACATTTCAGTTGTATAGCCTTAGAGCTCTAAAGTTGTACATTCTTTAGAAAAATGCCACCCATGGGAGATGGACCATGTACCAGTACTGGACGTGGAATTTAGAACTCAGGTTGGATGGATACATTAACTATATCCTTATATATCTAGATCTAAATGTGTAAAAGGTGGTCAGAGTAGTGCAGATAATTCCGACTGAGAGTCAAACATAAGTAAGTATTGTACAAGAACAACAGAATGCTATTTATGCTTGGCTTCTAAAGTGTTGTTCTGATTTATTAAATAGGGATTGAAAGTGGCTGTTAAGCATTCCTGAACATTCATTTCTTAAAGTTTCAGACCTGTTCTGTTTGGTTCTGCATACTTTCTTGGTCAGTGCTTGCAAGGCCAATCTCTCCTTTGAACTACACTCTATTGTAATTGGAAATAAGGTTTTGCAAGCATCAGCTTGGTATGATCCTGACTCTACTTGAGTACTTGTTTCAGATAAAACCTAACATTTTGGCCTAACTATAAGGTTTTATCTAGTTTGTAATTTAAGTATTTTTTTTTTTAATAAATCTCTTTGCTCCCAGTCTTGGAGAGATGTCTAATTTGATAATGTGACCTTACACATCCAGCTTGTTCACCTCCATGAATTTCACAAAATGGATTTCTAATGTCTACAAAGGTTGAATGCTTCTATTCTTATATCAGTAGCCACATCATAAATGGTGTTTGAGAGGTTAGCTGATTAGCTTCAGAGTTAACTATTGCGATCTACCACATTTTATTCACTTCAAGTTACAGCTATTCAGTACAGTCACATGTATGCAGTGAGATCTTTAAGTGTCTAACTTCCCAATAGTTATTTATTCATTGCTTGTTTGCTTACCAGAATAGTGGATTGTTTACAAATGATCCATTTCAGCCATAACCTGACATATAGCTATTGCTATTAAGAAGGTAATTGTTTAGTATTTAGTTTATCAGTGGTGGGATAAATTATACAGTATATATTTATTGTATCTGCATGGAATGCTAATTTTCAAGAAAAGGCTTGTACTTATTAAAGCAAATTTGCATAATTCATTTTGAGTAAGTGGCTAAACACATGATCTCCAAGTAATTATTTTCCATTTTTGCATTTTCTTTGAGGCATCGGATATATAAAGTCGGTAGTATGCAACAGTGAGACCCTGGCTTAAAGACCATACTAGCTACGATATAAGAGTTAATAGGATACATGTGAGTTATTGATAACATGTCAATTATTTGACATGCATTTTGGTAATCAGCATTCAGACATTATTCCACTGTATATATTAGTAGTCGCCCTCCGGCATAAACTTTAACAAGAAAATTCCTCCAAAAGACTTCTGCTATATGCATTGTTTACTATTTTTTATTTATTTTATCGGACATCTAGCATTATAAGTCTTATTGGTTTTCTGTAATCTATTTCTTTTATCAATCTTAAGATGTGTATCCATCTCTATTAAATCAAACAACTCTTCCCTTAGATCATTTATTTCTAAACTGAGGGCATATTCTTTATTCATTTCCTGTGGGGATTCTACAGAAAGTTCCAGAACATCTCCTTGTGACATATTTTCTTCAGCTGCATCCTGTGTCCTCCATAGCTCTTTCATATCAGAACTCACAGGCCTATCACTCCACAACATTGCCACTGTATCCTGCTCCTTTCCTTTGCTGTGCAACTCCAACTGAACTTTTATACTTATTTCCTACTGAATGCTCCACAGTATCTTATTGTGGCAAGTGACCAAATGCTTCTTGTTCTACCCGTTTCTCCTTAAATTGGAGGCTAATTGTTCCATCATGCTGTGAAGTTACCAGAGTTGGATTTTCTACACTTAATCCTTCACTTCGGAGGTAACCCATAACTTCAGTTTCAATTTCTTTTATTTCTCCTTTACTAATCCTCCATTCTACTTTCTCCCTTTGTTTTCCTATATTTTATTTTGTGAAATTTTCCACATCCAGATGCCTTTGCCTTTATTTATCTTCAAATATCATTGATGGTGCTTTTTTGCATTGATTAGTTTTGCTTTCTCCTTTCCATAAATATTGCAACATATTAAATCTTTTTTTTCTTTCCCATGTCCATATTTCTTCTTCAGATGTCGCCCACTCCACCGGTTTCTCCTCATTTCAGGGACTCATTGTTCCATCGTGCTGTGACATAACCTGTATTAGACTTTCAACACTACATCCTTTACTCAGCAGGTATTCCATAACTTCTGCTTGTATTTGTTTAACTTCTATTTTACTAATCTTCTCTTCTACATTTCCCCCTTTGTGATCTTATTTTTTGTATTGTGAAATTTTCCATATCTGGGTGCCTTTGCCTATATTTCTCTTTGAATATCTTTGGGGCTGCTTCTTGTATTGATTAATTTTGCTTTCTCCTTTGCATAAATATTGCACCATATCAGATTTCTCTTTCTTTTCCATGCCCATGATTCATTTTCATGCATTTCAAAAATCTCTAGGTTTTCTTCTTTTTATTTCCTACTTCCTCAGTCACTTCTTTTCAAAACAGGCCAAAGTTTCTTGGTCTTTATAATGTTTTTCATGGATCTGTTATATTAATGAACACAAATTTGCATTTGAAGCTTCTGACAGTTTGTTTGTGCAAGCATTTTTGTTTCTTCTATTTTCTCTGTTAATCTTTTTGGATATCTTCTATCCAGAAATTCTGTACTTCTTGCATAACAGTAATAATACATAATTTCTTTCTTATAGTCCACTCTATCATCTGTATGGCTCTTTTTGGCCTTTCATTATTTGTGGACTACTACTTCCTTGTACAACAGGATGGGCGATGCTCCCCCTGAGCATTGCCTAACCCCACTGTAGGAATGTTTCCATGTGTTGAGCATTCTACACTGTCATTCTTTGGGTCTATATTAAAAGACCAAAGAGGTGTTTCAGCGAACACCTCTTGGTCGACACGTAATGAGCGAACGCACTAAAGCGCAAACACTCAAAACAGTGATTTCTTTCCCTGGGAAAGAAATTGCTTGGCCATCCCTGTGTGTTTGCCCCTTTCCTCACTGTTGTGCGATCTCAGAGTTGGTTGGGAGGTGTGGGGGGCGAAGACCACCATGTTGTTATGTTTTAAAGTGTGTGTGTGTGTGTGTGTGTATGTGTGTATGTGTGTGTGTGTGTGTGTGTGTGTGTTTGTGCTAGCAGTTTCTTTCCCAGGGAAAGAAACCGCTGTTTTGAGCATTCACGCTTTAGTGCATTCACTCATTACGTGTCGACCAAGAGGTGTTCGCTGAAACACCTCTTCAGTCTTTTAATATAGACCCCATTTTTTACAGTCCTGGCAGCAGTGCATATACCAGGACTGGGGACTTTTTTTTATCCTGGGCTAGTGCACCCAGCTGTCTTTATTTATTCACTTACTTCTGTCCATGATATATGTTATACAAAATAATCTATTTATGAATTTCATCTTATGCCCACCCATTGAAGGGACTCACCAATGCTTGAGGATAAATCCAATTGCAGTAATTCTACTCTCCTTTGCTTGCTGATATATTTAGGGGAACACTTGTGTAGTAGAAGTCTTTGTAATTATAAGACCATAGCTGACAACACCGAGTGACTGCAGGTGCAATTTTCACAGTGTAGTATTGCTGTGAAATCTTTTTAACTTTTTCTTAACATATAGAGAATTGTGGGTAGTGTCAGGAGGACTGGGTCATGTGAATGCGAGGAATACACATTTGAGAATCAGGAGACTGTTGCTCTTTCCTGCAGATGTGGCATTAGGTTGGACTGAAACTCCACAATGTTTGGACTAGCTCAGATAGCAGTTGTCAGGCTGTCTCATAACTTGGGTCAGTAATGGAAGAGCAATGCCCAAGTATAGAAGATGAGGTGGTTCTTGTAAGTAAATTGAGTGCATTTTTTTATCAGAAATAAAGCATGAGGAAACTTTCAATCAGAATCAACTTCATTTAAGTTATAGGCCATAAGAAACAAAAAAAAAAAAACTACTGTGAGATCTTTCATTCTTTAAGTGAAATATTTAATAGTTAAAAAAAAAAAACTCATTTAAATTTAATTAATAAGTCCTGTGGTTAAAGCATTCAATTAGATAATATTGTCCTGTTTATTTAGGTGTAAACTCAACTTTGCTTTTTCAAATATTAAAAAATAAAACAAAATGTCTTAATACCTGTATAAATCACAGAACTTAAATGAATCATGTTTGTTTTTCCTTTTCTTTTCATTAATATGGTCTATAACTCTGTTCTAATTTCCTTCTGGTTTTCTCAACATAAAAAGAACCACAGTTATTATACACAGTAACAGTATTTTAATTGTAATGTTGCTAGTTTCAAAAGTTTCTCTATTTGGATCCAGAAATATTGACTATCAACTAGCATATTGAAAGGTCCCCTAGAAACTTGTGAACATGTCTTTTTTGTTTTCTTTTCTGAGATGTGATGGCAATATGACAGCCATCCAACAATTTTCCTACATGCTGGCACCACTCTTACTAAAAATGGAGGTGTTTAATCAACTATACATGAAACCAATGTGTTGCCTCTGTGGTATTTTGAGAACATTGGACCCAGAAGTAAGTGAAACTGTAGCTTTTATTATGCTCACAAGTTGTTCTATTCAAGGTTTCAAAGCAGGTTTTCTGAACACAGTTATATCCTCACCAAAAGAAAACTTTGTCCATAAAAACTTTTGAAAACTTTTTTGAAAAACACATTTTGAAAACTTTGTCGAGAAAAAGAAAACTTTGGTAGTTTTGTCCACAAATTGAGTAAAACAAGTTCACATGTATAGCAAACTCCTGGTGAGTCTAAAACAAAATTGTGCAAGTCTGAATGAACCAGTTTCCTACTCTGGCACACAGTTGTCCAGTTTTTCTAGATCTTCCAGTTATAAGGAGTTAGAGACATAATTCCTTCCTGAGAGAAGTGGGAAACTGTGTTTTGTGATATTTACAGTCTGTAAAAATTATACATTTAATATTTTCAAAGTATTTCTAAAGGAAAGAATCCAACTGTACCTTATCTGTTAGCTAGCAGGTATCATTGCAACATCTTGTGCCTTAATGCAGTATATATATTCTCATTATTTAACTATAGTCTTAAAACAGGCTTTGTGCCACATGAATGTAGGACTACAGTGGTCATCTCCTTCATAAGGGAGGATCTTCAACAGTTCTGGAAACTACAGACCCATTAGTCTAGTCTTATTTGCAAAGCCATGGAAAAAATGTTACTGTGGAAATTATCAAAAAGGACATAGGAGACCTTCAGACTCTGGATCTATCCAGATTGGCTTTGTCAGAGTTAGGTAATGCTTACTAAATCTGGTGGATTGCTTTGTAAAGGTCACTTAGGAAATTGATGAGGAGATCATTGTTCCTACTGCCTACCTAGAGCTGGCTAAAGTATCTGATACAATACCCCACTTGGGAATTGTGAACAAACTAATGAAACTAGGTATAAACTCCTTTATAATGCACTGGATAGCTAGTTGTCTCACTCATAGGACCATAGAGGTAGAAATGGAGTGGTTATCTCCACAAAGAGGCTGGTCACCAGTAGGAATCATCCAGGACACTGTGCTGGGGTCACTCCTCTTTGCCATCTACTTCTCAGATGTCAAAGCCAATGTCAAAGGCCTTTGGCTGATTAAGTTCACAGGTGGCTGCAAATTATGAGTAGTCATTGAACCTCTCTAAGATGAGAACACCCTGCAGGAAGGTCTAATACAGACAAACCTTGGTGCCAAAGCCACGGCTTAAAGCTCAATATAAGGAAATGCGTTATAATACCTTTTGGGAAGTCTCCCACCCCAGGTAACTCAGTCATCAATAAAACACCCTTAAGAGTTAATTGACTAGCCAGGTATCTGAGAACCCATGTAGACAGTTACCTACTCTTCAACCAGCATCTGTCCAAAGTCATAAGAATCTATGTTGCTCAACTTGTAAGGAAGGGCATGGCATCTACATCCAGAGAGGTCCTCATACCACTGCACTCAGCCCTCATCAGACCCATCCTAGAGTATAATACCTCCTTCAGTATGTACCTGATCAAGCACATGCACAACTGGTTCCTTACAAGAAGAATATTGGGAGTAAAGACAATGTCCTACACCGATTGATTCAAAGCCCTGTTTCTTTACTCTGTGTCAGACAAACTTCTAAGAGATGATCTTGGCCTGGCATATAGTGCATCCTGGAACCCTGTTTTTATTAACCTTTTGCACCTTTGCAAAAAAAAAAAAAAAAAATCAGAACTACTAGATTTGCTTGCAAAATAAGTAGGACATGTTGGAGAGAATGATATGTTTTTAGAGAATTCACATTCTCAGGAACAAGCTCCCCCTCCATGTGAAGCAGAATTCCTCCATATTCCCTTTTTATGTGTAACTTGGACCAATGGATAGGTGATCATAAATTTACCCATGGCCTGGCTCATATGACTCTGATGGACAGAGGCTGTCCGTTAATCACCAGCTATATAGATCAAATTTTTGGCTCATATTTAGGTTGCACAGCTAGGCTTATATAGGCCCCATTGGTTGTTAGTCTAGTATACACGTATGACCCTATAAGAAGGCACTATTTGTTTTCCTTGAGGATGCACAGCTTTTATGATATTAAAGAAGATGCTGCTGATATAAGCATCTTTTTAAAGCAGTTATGAATATCTCAAATTGTCTTCACATTACCCATTGCACAGGTGTGGATTTCAGTATGACAGAAAGAACTCTCCTGCTATGATACAGTTGATGCCTTTTATCTGTCATGTTAACATGTAAAGATGTATCCTTTTGTTTAGCACTTAACTTCCTCACTTCTTTTAAGCCTGTGCAGCTAATATTATTCTATCTGCACATAACCACTTCAGATAAGGTCAGGTCTATTTTTCTTAAACGTGTCCCCTTTGTTCAATAATCTGTTACACCACAAATTATTATACCTCATATTAATGAAGCAGTTTACTTGCTAAATCTACACTCTTTTGTTCTGTTCTTCAATTCAGTAATGTACAGATATATGGTTAATACACAGCTCCCAATATGACACTGTCACATTCCCTTTTTGCATAATTAATGTAAATATGGAAAAGTCATAGCTGTCAGAATTTTTGCCATCTCTCCTTAATAACTCCAGTCCTGTATGTACAATGCTGTCTGTTTTACTTTGCATGTTTGACAGATCATGTGACCTTTTAGGTACCACCATGCTACCTTAAAGTTAGGAATGTATCCTGTACCAGGATATCAGACATCAGCCTTTATAACACTGAAGAATATGAATGTCTCTGGTATATTGAAGTATCCCCTTAAGACTAAAATACTCTTACAGAGGTAGCCTCCTTTTCTGATGTCTATACTCTTCTAGGAAATAGTGTGTTAACGTATTCTGGCCATTGTTTGGAACCATTTGGTCAAAAACGCAGAAATTAGAATACGAAAATAAGATGCTCTAGGATACTTTTTCAAGCTGTACCATTTGAGAAGTTTATTTTTGGTTGCCTGGCTTGTAAAAAGCTAGTAATCCTAAAGCAAATCCCCAGTGAAAAAGCAAAAAGTGGCATCATCACACAAATATTTCAAGTATTGCACAGAGCCATAGCCATGATATCCAACATGGCTGTAATGCATTTTGCAGATGTAGAAAGTCTTGCAGGAATATTTTATATAAATCCTGATAAAGTCCAATTGATGGATGTTCCCAGCCATTACCCAGTAATGCCCTGGGTTTGAACAAAGCAATAAGAGTCCTGAATGAAAAGCAGAAGTGACATTAACTCAGTCTTGAGCAGCATGAAGCTAATTTCCCCAGCTTCCAGGAGTCATTTAGGCAAGGAAAGCATTTACTTCCTATAAACCTTTCTCCAAAATCCTCTACTAAGAAAACTAATAGGTCTCATAAACAATGTGAGTTACAAAAATGTAAAACATGAAAGCTCATCATTAGACAAGGGCTACACATTGGTATAAGTTTCAAAGATCTGTCTTGTGATGCTGATTTTATATTATATAGTTGTGACATTCTTCCTCTGGGCTAGTAATCTAAGAGCCTCAGTCCTCACCACTGACACTGGTGAGGGATGTTCACTTGAAACAAAAATAGATATACACGGTATTTTTAGATGCAGCCATCTGCACCAAGCACAATTTCCATTAAGAGTACACAGGGAGTGTACACTCCCATCCTGGGGCTGGGTTTCCCTTTTTCTCTCCAGGCCCCAAGTAAGACTCCCCACTGACACAGCTTTAGAGATACGTCCTCAGGCAGGAGTTCCAAGCCAAGACCTTGACCACCCTCTCTGTGAAATCAGTGCTGTCAATATCCCTGTTCAAAGAAGCTCACACACATGCACAGGCACTCACAAACACACTCAACCTGGGAAAGGCTGGCACAGATTTACCAGCTATGCATAGGCTATAAGGTAGATACACTGCCATCAGAACACCCACAATACCAACTACTCTAAGGCTCTTGCCATGGTACCCAATTTACTGAGTGAAATTCATACTACTACCAATGGTAATGTTGACCAAACAGCAAGGCTTTTAGGAGTGGCCAGTGTGCCACCAAATAAATGTACATACTCTCAAAGGTTAAAATATTCTGTAAAAGATCAGCAACAATGAAAAATTTAAACATATTTAATAATAAATAATAAAATGTGAAAATATTAAATATCTATTTACAATAAACACCAGAGTTTCACTCACAGCAAATATTAAAAATAACACAGATGCAAAGGTTCATACAGATACAGAAAAACAATACTTAACTAATCTCACTATATTTTCCTGACTGATCTAAAAAATTACTGTCCCCTAGTTCACTTACTAGAGCAAGGCAAGATGAAGTGGGTGAGTGGTCCTTTGTCAGGTTTCACAAACAGATTGCTGAGTGCTACTGTCACATCTCTCACTAATATATAAATTAATTTCATTTCTGGCTATAGAATGATATCACATCTGGTCATCTGATTCTGTGGTTTCCATACTATACCCCCTGACTAGAAGCTGAACCAGAATGTAGCACATGTATGTCACAATACAAATGCACACGTATAGAGCTTTGTTAATATGTGTTACACCATCTGGAAGATATAAAACTATTTCAGTACTTCCGCCCTTCCAGGGTATCAATTAGTGCACCACTAAGGACAAGGATATTCCTTCCATGTATATATTGCAGATAGTCCTTTTCATCTCAGGCTGCATTTAGAACTATGAAAAAAAATCTTCATGGCCTAAATCAGGTAACTGAATTTCAAACTAATTTTTAGCGTTAGCTGGACTGAGATTAATCTCTTCTCTTCCCGTATCCTCTGTTACAATATATTAATTTCAACAGTTAAAATACAGTCTCACATACAGGTGTATTTTTTTCCTGCCAGCATGATCCACTGTTGATACATTTTTAACAAAAGCAGCTTTACAGCTACATTTTTAACACAAGCATCTGTACAAATCAATTTGATAATACAAATGCCATAAAATTCTTTACAAAACACCAGCTAGCTCTGTTGGCATATGTTACACATCCACTGCCCGACTCCTCCTGGCATAGCTGGCACTACTGCACATCATCACAACAGTTATGAAAAAAATGCTATTTTATATATTAAATATTTCCATTGATTTTGTCAAGTAAATGATTGTATTTCTGTAAGTATGTAAGACTCTCCCAAGGTGGGAAAACTATGGACTTAGCACATTGCTGCTTTGTGATGTTGCACAATTTGTGCACAGTTTGTGCAAGTTATGCATGTAACCTTTATGCAATATTTCAAACAACAATATTAATCTGTAAAACCGTACATAAAAGAAGGAAATTATCAGTGGCAAAATTGTGTGCCATAATGTTGTGTAAAAGGAGGCTCCATTTTTTGCCTGTAAGACACAAGCATTTACAATATAAACATAAAATAAGTAATAATCATACTTCCTTACCACATATTTGTATCTCAGTATGTTTTTACATTGCACACTTTGTTTTAATGTTACATTTTACTAATGTGTACTGGTTCCATATGCTGCCCTGAAAATAATAGCATCTTACTCCATTTTTGTATCATTAATGCAAATGTGGAAAATGGGTCATATTTTTCTTAACTTTTGGCAAATGCGCCAGTGTGTCTACTATGTCGTCTTGTAAATGCCACATGCCAGCCTTATCCTTAGGTATGCCTCTGTACCACTGCTTCATCTCTTAGTTTTTGATAACACCAGTGAGCACACTTATCTCAGAAGCATGAGAAAGTCTGCTGTTAAGGCAAGGGTGCTCTCACAGGGTACATAGCAACTCTGCTTTGTTGGTAACTTTACTCTTGGTTGAATACTATGATAGCTAATGGGAAGAATAATAAGATCCATGTTTGCATTGATTCACTACACATGAACAAAAGCGATTAAAAGTGATAATACAAGCTGCTAAGATCTTTCTAGTATTAGGTGCAAACCAGGCAAGGTTTTCTGGGAGAGAAACTAGATAAATATAGTTCCAATCTATGTACATTTTTTAAAGTGTGGAATGTACTTCTGTTTGATATTTTATCAGCACCAGATATATTCTGAAGAACCGTTGCACAGGTAAAGAAAGGTGTTATAAACATAATTGCTGAGCTGCTTTTGTGGGTGTCAGACACAAAAAAAGAACATGACAAGAGGCCAATATAGTTACTAAACAGATATCATAATTCAACAAAAACAAATTAAGCATAAGAATAACAATATTTTCTTCAGACCAATCATTGAGTACGACATAAACTTCAGCATGTACTTGACTAGACACTTGAGACAACTTCAGAGACCACAGAGGCTCCTCACTAAAAGAATACAGGGACCATCTAAAAGCCTTATCCATGTACTCTGTCTCCTACAGACTGCGGAGTGGTTATCTTTGTCTAGTCAAAAAGGCATCCTCTGACCCTACACTAATGGATTTTATGAACATTCATAAAACAAATAACAGAAAATACTCATTCCAAGAACATAACTCTCATCTGTTACCTAAATAGGACATGTGTAAGGGAAAAGGTATATGTCTCAAAGATTATCCCTTTTCTGACTCAGGCTTCCCATCCATATGAAGCAAAGGTCATCCCTAACCACATTCAAATGTAACTTGGACCAGTGGATGGGAAAACATAAATGTACCTCTGTTTTGGCATCTGTGTCCCTAATGTATAAGGGGTAGCCAGCGAGCACTTTGTGTCTACATATCTATATCATAACTATAACATTTCTTTGGATATTAGCATATTTCAGCAATATATTGGTAAATTTCGATTAAGCTTGGGTAGGCTTAAAATGGCTCTTGGGCTGAAAGCGTAGAACCACCTATGAACCTATAAGATTGACAAATATGGTCCATTTTCATATCTCAGGATGATTGAAAAGTAATTTGGAAAAGTAAGAGCACTTGATAGTTCACAAATCTATAAAATAAGTAGACATTATAGTATTTCTAAGAATTATACCACATCTTACAAAATGTATACTTAATATTTCTTAGAAAAGTATGCCTAAAACAAAGTTAATAGCAGCTTTCAAAGGATACATACTGGATATGTGAAGGGTAATATTTTGTAATGCTCAAGAATACAGTTAAAGATACTGCAATGTTATACACATCACAGTATTTTAAATCATTTTACTTGTGTGTGTCAGTCATAAATGTGTAGGATCAGGGTGCCATTTGTGGACTGAGGGCATTTATAGAAGCATAAAAGAGAGATGCTCATACAGAAAAGGAAATTTTAGTAATAATATATGAATGCGAGAAATTCTTTGAATACATCTGTAGTAATGAAGTAAAAGTAGAAGCAGTCCGCAAATCATTGCAAAATATATTCATAAAGTCTTTCTTCAAGGCATGCAAGCCTTGTTGACATCGGATAAAGCCTTGTCTATATCCCAGATTACTCAAGTTTAATTAGCCATTCAGGCACCTGTTAGAGCTGCTAGAGGGAGGGTGGGGTGTGAAGGGGCCGTGCTTGCTTGCCTCTAACAGAGGCAGGGAGTTGGGCATGTGTTCAGGGGCACATCCAGTGTACAAATTTCCCTGGTGGAGATGAGATATGTGGACAGTATGTTCCTTACTGGATGTGCAGTCATATGTGGTTTTGCATCAATTATGGAAGTCTGTAACAGTCCTAAACTGTACCCATCGCATGCTATTTCTTAGTAATGATTATTGGGCATTCACAGGAGAGTTGGGGCTGAATATAAAAATATAAAAAATAAATAAATAAACACAGATGGCTGCCTGAATAATGACTTCTGCATCTGGTTCTCATATCATAGGGAAGGAATGATTCAACTCTCACGTTGTGAGGGAAGAATAAGGAGCTGATGGTCAGCAAGGACTGGAGACACAAAAGCAACAGCTTTGTACAGGACAGCTCCAGGATGATAGAAGATGAAACCTAATTTACAGAATGTATAATCTGAAAGTGAAACACAGACCAGGCAAGAAGCTACTCATGGCAGAGATGGTGGATAGTGCATGATTTACGTAAACATGACAACTTTTTGTTTTAGAAGTAGTAGATACTTGTAATGCCACATTCAATAATGACAAAACAAAAATGAAAATTATTCCAGAGATGCACTGGCACTTTTTATAAAATGCATATTCATCTTTCTAATTTATTAATTTGTTAAACAGGTACCATTAAAGTAGACGCCCTTCTCTTCACTGGGGCAGTATTCTTTACTGAAGGGCTTCCCTGCATTGTGTAGCCCAACGTCTGTCCAGTATACCAAAGCCTTAAAATTTTATAGGCGTCGTACACCACAACTACCCTCCCCACTGAAGGCTTAGGGCATAAAGGTGATGTATGGATACCGCAGAACAGAATAGCCCCTGGAGGAACAACAGGAGGAAGAACGTGTGCATCAAGGAGGTAAAGGAAGAAAGTATCACAGAAGGGGAGCATTTCCATCAAGGGTGGGTCAGAGATCGGTCTATATGTAAGGCACAGGTCGCCTGTGAGCAGTCTGTATGATGCTCAATAAAGTAACAATGATTTCAGTCTGCCCACATAAGATAGTTCTTGAAGACCCTGAATTTTCTTTGTAAAGAACCTTTGTGGTATCTCCAGTTGCTGCAGGTGCTTCGAAAAGTACATACCAAAGGGAGTTTTGCACTCTATTATTGGCCTAATGAGGGAAGAGTACAGGAGGGATATAACCTCTTTTTTTTTTTCCTGGAGGCAATGTCCTTGCTTATGAGATGAGCAATGTAAAATGCCCTTCTTACCACTGTGGAGATATGGTGATTGAAGTTAAAGTTGCTGTCAACCTGTGGGCCCAGATCTTTCGCCACTGACTGTGTGCTTAGGGAACTGCTATTGATGTAGTAGTTTGGAGAAACATCACCCTTGCTGAAGGGGATGATAATGCATTCTTTTGCATTAAGTTTCAGACCATGACTTTGGCACCAGTCAGTAGTTTGCATAAAACCTTCTTGCAGGATGTTGACATTGCTAGGGCTTTCAATGGTCACTCCCAGTGTGCACTCATCAGCAAACTTCGTCAGCCACAGTCATTTCATTTTTATCCTGCACTTTGGAGAAGTAGATTCTGAACAGTAGGGATCCCAGAGCTGATCCTTGTGGAACACCACTGGTTACAGGTCTGCTGGAGGACATGGAGTTCCCTATTTTGACTGTAGGAGTTCTATCAGTGACCCAGTTTTCAACTCACTTGAAAATATATGGGTTGATACCTAGCTGGGTGAGTTTATCAATGATGCCTGAGTTGTGTCAATGGCCTTGGCTAAGTCTAGGTAGGCTGTATGCACAGATTTGTCTTCATCTAGGGTTTTGGTGACTGTCTCGAATAAGTCCACCAAGTTTAAAAGGCATGAGCTCCCCTTGACAAAATCAAACTAAGTAGGGTCGAGCATTTGGAGATTTCCTATATCTTTGTTAATAAGGTCCATGATGATTTGTTCCATGGCCTTGCACATAAGGCTGGTTAGGCTAATGGGTCTATAGTTCCCAGAGCCACCTCCTTTGTGCAAAGCAATGATGGTAGCTGTTTTCTATTCCACTGGGATGAAATCAGAGTTTAGGCTGTGATTGAAAAGTGTGCTCAATGGTGATGCTAATTCCTGTTTTAACCTATGTAGAACACATCCCAGGATGGTGTCTGGTCCCATAGAGGCTGTGTGTTTGGCCTTGGACAGGGCATTTAATACCTGCTCCTTGGAAATACTAGGTGTGGGACAAGTGTGTGGGATTCTTTGGGTATGTGTGGCGGGGACAGTGGAGTGAAGTTTTCAGTGAACCTGTCAGCCAGCAGGTTTGCTATATACACAGATTCTATATATGCAGTCCCATTAAGGAGTTCAGCACAAATCTGGGCCTTACCTTTGAGTTTATTGATATAACTAAAGAATGCCTTGTAGTTATCCTTGGTTAGGGAAGCTACTTTGGATTCATAGTTAGCTTTGGAGGACTTCACTTTGAGTCTTATCACTTGTTTAAGTTGAGGAGGGAGTGTTTCCTGTTCCTTTATGCTCTTAGACAGCAACTTATTTCTTCTGTTGTATAGCCTATTAATGGCAGTTGTCCACCAGGTAGATTTGTTTTTTTCTTGAAGATCTTGCTTTGGTTCTATCAGGTACTGCAGAATCAGTACAACTGTACAAGTGCTTCTATAAAGCATTGATGTATAACTCAGCATAGATGTGTATTCCATCAGTGGAGGGAGGGACTATAAATCTATTTATGCCATCATGTAAGAGGTTGCAATTGGCACTGGAGAAATTTTATAGTTTAGTTGTCACTAAGGGGAGTCTTGTGTTATAGTTATTTCTACTCAGACTGAGTTGTGGTCAGATCTCACCAGGGATGGCCACACACTGGGGGTGGTGCATGGTCTGCCATGTTGATGTGCACCAGGTTCAGGATGTTTGAGCCCCTTGTAGGTGTATCAACTAGCTGGTCTAGGGAATTGGAATTAATGAAGTCCAGGAATCTTTGGGCAAGTGAGTTAGAATATGTATTATTTACCCAGTATATAGACAGGTAATTAAAGTCGCCCAAAACCAGGCTGTTGATTGCATGTACAATCCTGTAAGGAAGCTGAAGCTGTAGGCTCAAAAGGAGCCTGAATCAATTTTTAAGAACAAAATTAAGGTCCCAGGAAGGTGGAATAGGCTTCCTGGGAGGTCTGATATGAAGGAAACATTTTAAGAAATTGCTTGACCTCAAACCTAGAAGCCAGAGGAGGAGTTAATGGCAGTCAAGCAGAAATAGCTGAAAGGTGATATTTAAGAGAACAATATGCTAACTCAGCATGGATCAATTCACACAAATAAAATGGAACTATAGGGATCTCCACAGAAAGTGGACCTCTGTTACAAGCAAGGCACCAAACATAAAATCTCTTCCATTTCAACATAAAGAATTTCTTGATAGTGGGTTCCCTGGCTTCCTTCAGAACCCTAAGCATGTCCTCAGAAAAAAAGGTGCCTGAAAGGGATCAAAACCCTATCACCCACAATGTCAGTTGAAGAGTGGACAAGTGAGAATGGATGAGAGACCCCTTGTCTTGTGTGAGTAGGTCCACCCTGTGATGTAACTTGTGGTGATTGTCCTTGGCTTGGTGTAAAGAACCGATGTCTGTGCCAAAAGGTAGTCACTAACAAGAATTTTGGAGAGTCCTGCTCTATCTTGAGCAGGACCCTAAAAATTAGAGGAAGGAGATGGAAGGCATAGAGAAACACCCCCTTCCAAGAAAAAAATGGGGCATCCACCTTCCACCCAGAGGACTTGGGACTCTGGTGCAAAAAAGAGGAAGTTGTCTGCTCAAAGGCAAGCCAAAAAGATCTACCTGAGGAGTACCCCACTGATGGACAATTTCAGAAGTACATTTCTGTGAAGCATCCATTCGTGAGCCTGTGTTTTGGATGTGCTGAAAGGGTCTGACACTATGTTTTGCTCTGAGGGAAATGAAAACAGCCTGAAAAGTTTGATGATACTGGACAGCTACATCCCAAACTTGAAGAGATAGCCTGCAAAGAAGGTAGGACCATGTCCCTCCTTGCTTATTGATGTAACGCATCACATTGGTATTGTCTTAAAGATTTTGGGAGGCCCTGGAAGAAAAATTGAATGAAAGATCTGAAGAGCAAAAAGGAGAGGTCTCATCTTCTTGATATTTATGTGGTCTGACTGCTGATGAGGAGGACAGAGATCCTGGACCTTGAGGGGACTAAAGAAAGCTACCCTCCCCATGTCTGAGGCATCTAAAAATGTTCCTGAGGGAACTGGAGGCTGAAAAGGAAGTCCCTGGTCGAGAGAAGGCTGATAAATCCTCCACTATCAGAGAACCATGGAAGAAGAGTGACTAGAAAATCCAGAGGACGACAGGGTTGGAGCCAAACTGACTTTAGGAACCACCATACGTTTCTCATATGAAGCCTGGCAAGAGATAGCATAGGAATGGTGGAAGCCATGTATCCTAGTGCCCTTAGAAACTTGGTGGCTCTAACTAAAACCTGAGGAAGAATGGAATTTGTAGACCAATGTGTGTGCATATATTTTTAAGAAGCTATCCAAGGGCTTGCACAAGTTAATAAATACTGAGCACATGTGAGCCTGACTGCCATTTTGTAGTTGGCTGTTGAGATGTAAGCATGTATGATGTATTTTTATGTATTAAATCATCTAAACAAAATATCCCACCTGGTTGTCTTTTATGACAGAGAAGGACGAGCGACGTGGTGTCAGAAAGGGATCCATAGTTACAGACATGAGGCAACTGAATAGAAATGGAGAAATATAGAGAAATATAGAGGTTAACTGGCAAAACTGTACGCATACTTCACAAAACAGGTCAGAAATGAATTTCAGATATTAAAACTTGCTCAGTAATGTTTATTATTCACAAATATGAAATGAGGCATGCAGAACATTCTAACCAATATTCGCATAAACAGATATGTACGATACTGATAAAAATATTCAAATTACTATGGAAAATGTTTGAAATAAAGTCCAAATTGAATAAAACAAGTAAAATAAAGGAAACTACCACATTTCTCTATGCGTGCTTAGTGAATTTATATTTTTCATATTAATCAAAGATATTTGCGTTATTAGAAGCTTATGAAGTGTTTGCATGTTTGTGTAGTATTACAGTAAATTTAGTTTACAGAATACAGCCATTACAGAGTATATTTTGCAAACTGCAGTATTTCAACGAGTTTATTGTGCATTTGAATGTTATTACAAGCTCACAGAACAGTTTGTTCATAGATAATTACAAAGGCCATATTTTTCTGTGTGTTTGTGCACATAATTTCTGGGCATGGCAGACGGATTTTGAAAACCCAGTGCACTTGTGTTTGACAGTAATATTGCTGAGAACTAGAGAGTGTTTGAGCAAGAGTATGACATTTTCATACAGGCTGCATTTTCTGATAAAGGTGACCATACAAAGGCATTTATTCTGCTTAATTTTGCTGGGTCAGAAGGCACTGAAAGGGAGCATTCATTTGTGTGTGCACCTGCTATCTATACAGGAGAGGGGGGAACCATCATACTGTTGTACTGGCTGAGTCAAGGGAGGACCCTGAGTGCTTGGAATGTAAATTTAGAGAAATGTATAACCCCCAGACAAAAGTTTCAATGGAAAGGCACTTATTTTGCACAAGGGATCAAAAGCCTGGTGAAACTTTTGCAGCATATATAACTGACCTGAGAAATAATGCTAAAACATGCATATCTGGTGACTTAAGGGATGAGTTGAGACAGTCTTGTGTATGGTATTAAAGATGATGCTGTGAGAAAGATGTTGCTTCTTGACAATGATTTAACTTTGAATAAGGCCATTGAGATTTATCAGATATATGAGTTCACAGAAAAGTACACAAATATAATTACAAATGAGAATAGCTCTAGAAGGGAAAGTGACAAAGCTCATCTTGATAGTTTGCAGCATGTGGTGAAAAGGAACAGACCCAAGCACATGGCAGCAACTGAAGGCCCTGCATCACTCACTGGTAAACCCCAGAACTTTCCAGCAAATTCCAGAGTTTGCACAGTTTCAGTAAATCATAAGAGTGAGTCAGCAAACAAGTCATGGGCCCCAATCATGTTTCATAGCCAACTGTCATAACTGTGGTGGAAGTCATGAATCTAAAAGGGAAAATTGTTTAGCTTTTGGTTAACAATGCCACAAGTGCGATAAATGAAATCATTTCAAAAGGTTTTGTAAATCAAAAGGCCCACTCTAACTGAAAAGAAACATTTTAAAAAATGAGTTGATCAATTAGAAAGTTACAACCATACTCTTTATGTTGATGGTGTGTCAGTGCTTCATGAAACAGTTAATGTAGTAGATGTAAGGGCAAGGAATGAAATATTTTGTACTGTTCAGATAAATAGAAAACCCATAGAGGTCAAAGCTGATCCAGGTTGCAAATGCAATTTTATTTCAGCAGAAACATTTGCTAGAGTATGTTATGGTGAAAGGCTTGATTTGGCAAAGTGTGTGAAGCTTGTTGCTTATGGAGGTGAAGAAATTCAAACTGAAGGCTCAGTAGTGCTTTCATGTTACTCTGTTGGAAGATGCTACAACTTCTTATTTTATTGTGGTCAAAAGGGACATTGAGTCATTATTAGGGGAAAAGAGACAATTTGAAAATGGCACTGCTTTCATTTACTAAGGAAATCTATCAAGTTAGCTTAGAAGACCACTCCTCTTATTTCATCCAGTACATATTTTCTACCTATGCTGATCTTTTTGAAGACAAATTAGGCAAACTTCCAGTTGTGTACTCCATGAAGTTAGACCCAGAGGTCAGTCCAGTTATCAGGCAAGCACATAAAGTTCCAATACTATGCAGTACAGAGTCAAAGCTGAGTTAGATAAAATGGTGTGACAAGGTGTGATTTGTTCAGTTGCAACTCCAGCTGAGTTGGGTATCTTCCATGGTGGCAGATCATAAGAAAAGCTCAGATGACATTAACATATGTATTGATCCACAAGATTTGAAAAAACACTAAAATGACCTCATAATCCAATGCACACAGCCAAATAAGTCGCAGCCGTATTACCAAATGCCAATATTTTCGCTGTCTTAGATGCAAAGAGTTCATTTTGGCAGATTCAGCTTGAAAATAATTCATCATTGCTCACTACTTTCGGCACTCCATTTGGCAGGTACAGATTTTTGAGAATGCCATTTGGGATAAATTCTGCAAGTGAAGTCTTTCAACGTGCAATAGAGCAAATTTATTCTAGGTATCCTTGTGCTATTGTAGTGGACGACATACTAGTAGGAGGTCATAGTGAAGCAGAGCATGACAGAAACCTCAGGAAAGTTCTAGAAAGAGCACATCAGGTGAATCTTAAGCTCAATCCATAAAAATGCAAATTCAGGCTACAAGAAGTTACTTATGTTGGTCATTTATTTACTAGTTCAGGCCTACAACCAGACCATTCAAAGCAAACAGCCATTCTCAAGATGTTAGCTCCAACCAATGTTCAAGCCCTGCAACGTTTTTTGGCATGGTTAGCTATTTAGCCAAGTTCATTCCATACTTGAGCCAACTTTCAGTACCACTTAGAGAGCTGACATGTGAATATGTGTTGTGGTCTTGATTATAGTAGCATCAAAGAGCATTTGATGTCCTGAAACAGAGAAATGGTAGTCCACCAACTCTGATACTATGATGTTCACAGGCAACTTACTCTTTCATGTGATGCTTTGGAATTTGTTCTTGGTGCAGTCATTCTATAAGAGGATCAACCGATTGCCTGTACATCGAGAACTCTTTCCCAAACTGCAATGCAGTATGCCCAGATTAAGAAAGAGCTTTTGGCAATTGTGTTTGCTTGTTCTAAGTTCTATTCTTATGTTTATGGTACACCTATCCAGATTGAAACAGACCATCATCCTCTAGTCAGTATCTTGAGAAAGCCTATGCATTCAGCTCCAGCCAGACTGCAACCTATGATGCTGAGATTGCAAAAGTATAATTTCAATCTTGTCTACACGAAAGGCAAACTTTTTTATCTTGCTAATACATTATCCAGATCACCCAGAAACACCACAGAACAGCATGAGAATGAGAACCTTGATTCTGAAGTCATGGAGGTGAGAATTTTTCTTCCACATGTTTTGATGAGCTGAGAGATCACACGGCCACATTTCCAGTTTCACAGAGGCTCAGTTACTTTATTCAACAACAATGGCTATCAAAGCAATCCAGTTTACCTCAAGAGGTGCAACCTTATTTTCCATACAGAGATGAGATTTTGTCTGTCAAATTTATCATTATAAAAGGTCAAAAAGTAATTGTTCCAAAGTCCTTGCAGCTAGAGTACATTACTATTTTGCATCATGGTCACCCAGGAACCGATTCTACCAAAAGAAGGGTGGGAGAGTTCATATTTTGGCCTTCTATGTCACAAGACATTGAGAGAGTACTTTTATTTTGTTCCTTATGAAATAGCACAAAGTCATATCAACAGAAGGAACCACTTCAGCTAAACCAGATCCCTGGGCTACCGTGGATGAGTCCGCACAAAGTTATTTCTGACAATGGCATGCAGTCACAAGCCAAAAGTTCAAAAGATTTGCTGAATTTACTCATGTCACAAGTATCACAGAGTACCCACAGTCAAATGGTTTGGCAGAATGTGCAGTTCAAAGTACAAAACAGTTACTAGAGAAGTCAAAATGAGATAATAGTAATGTTTTCCTGAATTTCTTGAATCTCAGAAATGTTCCTTGTGATCAACACGTGGGTTCACCTCCTCAGAGACTTCTGTCGAGACAAACTAGAACCACGTTACTAATCAGTAGTCAATTGTTGATTCCAAGTGTCAAGAACAACAGGTCAATACAAACCAATCTGTTGAAGAAGCATCTAACCCAGAAGTCTTATTACAATAAGACCAGCAAACCGCTCAATCTATTACAAGAAGGAGAAGTGGTAAGGATGCAAACGTCCCGAGGTTATGATCGGATTGATGTCATGAAGAATATTTATCCAGAGCCGTGGAATGATAAGCAGCAGTCCTTAGGAATGGAATCATTTGAAACCAGTGCCTGAGCTTATACCACAGCAACATAGCCTTGAGAAAGACTCTTTATCTCATAGTGAGTTGTCCAGCGTTCAATTCCAGAGGACGTTCCAGAGAATATTCCCATTCCTGTGATGAATCAAGAAGTTCCTGATACAAGTTGTTCACCAAAGACTGTCCCTCTTGCTAAATTTAGTCCAGATTGCTATGTTACAAGATATGGCCATATCTCTAAACCCTATAACAGATGCAGGGCAACTTGGACATGAACACAGTGTTTTGTTTTTAATGTCTATAGTGATGCATATCTGACTCTTACTATTGTTTTTTCAAAGAGCAATCTTTTTAAGAGGGGGGGGGTGTAGATCAATGTGTGTGCATGTACCTTTAAGAAGCTATCATACTGAGCACATGCAAGCCTGACTGCCATTCTGTAGTTAGCTGTTGAGATGCAAGCATGTATGTATGTAAGGTCTGTGTGTTAACCAGTTCATTTATATTTTATGATGCTGCTGTCCATCCTAATGTGTCTTTATGTATTAAAGCATCTAAACAAAATACCCCACCTGCTTGTCATCTATGATAGAAAAGGATGAGCAACAGGACTGAAAACAGCTGATTAGAGAAAGAACTTTGAGAGAGGGCAGGGAAGCCAGGTCTGGAGCTTTCAAATGAGAAGCACGTGATCCTGAGAAGGAACAAGGCTGATTTCTGGAAGTTTTATTATAAACCCCAGGCTTTGCAAGAGAAGCAGTATAGTGGAGTTGCTATAACAAGATCTTAGAGTAAAAAGCCTAAATGAGTAGGTTGTCCAGATAAGGAAAGATCTGAAACCCTCATATTCTGCAAAAAGCAATCACAAGTATAAGGCATTTGGTGAAAACCCTTGGAAAAGTAGAAAGAACAAAGGGCAAAGTAAAGAAATGAAAATGCAGAGAAGAAATAGAGAAACATAAAGACTTTCTGAAAAGGGGATGAATTGAAATGTGAAAAAAGCATCCTTGAGATATAATTGTGTTCCAACACAAGTGACATAAGTTCTATTATGAGATTAATTCTTCCCCATTCTAAATCTGAAAATTTAATTAAGCTGTTATAAAAATCCTCAAGTCCTTGTTCTTTTGGTATACACGAGAATAAGTCAATAACATCAATAGTAATAAACGATATATTGTCCTTTCTTAAGTTGTTAGTTATATTACTAAGAAAAGACCATGAGTCCTTAACTAAATGAGTTAATTTCTTGTATATTGGTTTAAGCCATCTATCTATAACAACACCTATTGGGTAGATTTTAGAATTTCTCCCTGATACAATGGGTCAGAAGGGTGGTTGTTTAACATTTTTGTGTATTTTCGGTATTCCAATTATCTTTGCCAATTTTGGATTTTCAACTTTCATATAGTTGTATATATCCAATGTAATCTGATTATCAATCAAATAATCTTCTAAACATAAATCTGTTTTCTTATATCCTACATTTATCTCATTAATTGATATAGTTTCATAATTACCATTTTCATATAATATTTTATACATTTTGTTTATATAATCAAATGTGTTATACAAAACCACCCCACCCCCCTTGTCCGGTTTCATAACTCGAATATCTGAGTTATATATCAATTCAGTTAAGACTTGTCTTTCTCCCCTAGTTAAATTGTCATATTTTCAATATTTGGATAATTTATTATTAATTTTATAAATCTCATTTGTTATTGATTTTTCATAAATAGTTACATTAGGATGATTTTTATAACAGCTTAATTAAATTTTCAGATTTAGAATGGGATAGAATTAATCTCATAATGGAACTTATGTCACTTGTGTTGGAACACAATTATATTCAGTTCGAAGGTGAATATTTCAAACAGACCAGAGGCATAGCTATGGGGGCAGCTTGTGCCCCCATATATGCCAATCTGGTCATATTAGAATGGGAAACCACTAAATTGTTCACTAGTGAATTTTACAAGAAAATCATCCACTATTCCAGGTTTTTGAATGATATTTGTGTGCTATGGGAAGGTGACATAGATAGTATAACACCCATTTATGGAATTTTTAAATACTACCAGCACATTTCTAAAATTCACCTACACACATAACAATTATGGTATCCCCTATTTGGACACGTATATATCAAGGACAAATGCAGGATTTAAATTGAATATATTTAGAAAAAAGACATTTTCTAACAGTTATTTAGAATATAACAGCTGTCATCCTAGAACATGATGAAAAGCATATTCAAGGGCCAGTGTATACGAGCAGACTGAATGACATCAGAATATGATGATATGTTAAAAGAAATTGAGCTTATAGTTAATATGTTTACTTCCAGGGGATATCCTCTTTATATGTTCAAAGATATCTAATTATGTGATAAGTGAATGGGGTAAAACATTCCCCCCATTATTAGGAAAGGAGCTGGTTAGTAAGCGAGATACAATTGATAACAACAATAAGTTACAATACAATCGAGCATATATATTACAATACTCTCCCCAAGTAGATATTATTAAAAATATAATAAGAAAAAATTGGAATATGTTGGTTGTTGATGACGACATAAAGGACATATTAGGTGACTCCCTGACATTTGTTTATAAAATGGCCCCTAACTTAAAAAAGAAACTTGAAACAGGACCCTTACCAAGATATAAGAATGTTTAAAAAAAAATACTAACAAATGTGGATGCTGTAAGCAATGTTACACTATATTAGAAACAGAAAGTATAGTATTGGGTAACATAATGAAAACTGTTATCAAATTTATACAAGGAAATTGCAATACGAAAAATATAATTTATTTAGCTAAATGTTCTTTATGCACTAGTTACTTCATAGGAAAGATGGAACGTCAGTTTAAGAAAATAATTTACGACCATTTATATAGTATAAGAACTAAGGATATGAATAATGCCTTATATAGACATATAGCTGATAGAGGTGAAACACACACTTTTAAATTTGGCATTATTGATAAATTAGTAGTAAATACACAGAGTGGTAATATGAAAGCCCTATTAAGTAAAAAAGAGATATTATGGCAAATATTCACCGATGCAGCTAGGGAACCAGGATTAAATGAATATATTACTATAAAACCCATTTTAGCCTTACAGTAATATGAAGGAGATAATGAAGTAAAAGAAGTATCATTCAAATGGTACAATTATTTTTACCTCATTCAATATTTGAAAATGTATAGGGTTACCGCTTAGAAAACATATATAAAGAGTAATTTATTCCGTGAATATATAAAATCGAGGGGGGAATTTTCCTTACACTGTGAATAGAAGTTTGTATATCTAACATGCATAATAAGACGTTTTGACATTATTTGAATTAGTTTAGTGTACATTTGCACACATATCAAACCTTGTAGCATCTTCCTGAACTGATGTATGAGTTTAGGTGAGAAGTGCATCCATAGAGATCTGTTGTATATCATATGTAATTATATGGTTACACATAAATATGTTGGCAATAAATCAACCTTTGCCAAGGAATGATTTCATTATATGTGTTATTAATTTATTTTATTTAATTTGAGTTAGTATATATATATATATATATATATATATATATATATATATATATATATTTTTTTTTTTTTTTCAATTATAGTACAGGATTTTTAAAAATAATCATCAGCAATTATTTTGATGGGACAACGATGTTTGTGTTACATTGTTTGCGGATGATTACTGTATTTATACACTTTTTTATTGTGGTAGAGTTTGTTCTTGTAATACCACTTTAAAATTTTAAAAGGGCCGATTTTGGTGCCAAAAGGTTATTAAATAGCTGACAAGAGTTTTTAGATTAGACATTCTGATGAAGTCCACTGTAGTGTGGATGAAAGCGTTAAATGTCTATTTCATTGTTTTACTAACAATCTATTAAAGTACGTTTTGTAACAACTACATCGGCATTCATTAATAGTGCATCCTGATGTGTTTCCAGATGTTACTTTTTATTCATTCGGGTGTTGCATTGTAACTACATTTAATAGAATGGCGGACTACTTGAGAAGTACTGCCCAGTCAGAAGAGGGATGAGGCCTTCCTTTCATAATTCAAAAGGTTTGAGAGAGCTTGGGAAGCCTGAGAAGGAAGGGCTGAAACATATCTAGTCATACTGGTCTGGTAATTAATATCCCAAAAGGCCAAGGTGAAAGCAGTATAGGTTCATAGGTTCATAGATTAGTACTAAGCTAACTGCCCTTGCAAGCCATTTTAAGCCGAGCCAATTATCCCTTGTGAGATCTTTTTGCCCAGTCATTCCATAGCCTTATTTTTCTTGTCTGAGGGAAGTAGATTTTTTTGGAAGGCAAAAGCTTAGAGGATTTGTCAGAGGAGACAAACACTACAAAAGGATCAGCAGAAGGACATTAGTAGAGAAACTTAAGTTAATGACGCACCTTGTAAAATCTGTCAGGTTTCTTAGAGGTTGAAGGTTGAGAATCTGAGGCCACAGAAGCTACTGAAAAGATATCAAAAAGGCATCCAAGACAGGAGGGACTGCAGAAGGCTTAGAAGACTCCATCTGGAGGAGCTCATAATGCCTTTGTTGAAAGTCAGAAACCCGAGAACAGTCCCATTTAAAAATTTCCATCATTCATGAAATAGTATCCACAAAATTCTTTATAGGGAGAGTCTAGGCTAATAGAATCTTCCTTCTCAGAGAGACCATCCAAGAGAGAAGGGATCTGAGAAAATGCAACAAAGTTTCTTCCCAGAATCCATTTCCTCATCAGAGGGGCCCTGCTCTCGGTCCTCTTGAGTGGAGTAGAGGACCAAGTGGGAGCAGCTAGAGAAACCTCTCCGGTCCAGCTGGTGAATCTGGGAACCTTGAGGCAATGTTATAACTGCCTCATGTACACAGACAACCCTCTCCTCCTCCCACATAACACAAATACTTGCGAGAGATGCAGCTATTTAGCCAAACTGGAGGCTGAGCTCTCTCAACTCAGGACTGGCAAGACCAGACAGGAGGAGAAGGCAACTACACACACCACAAAACCAGCCTCGCATAATGCTACCACTCCACTGAATCAAACACATAAACACACAAAGACATACTCGAAGGCTCTGAGTAAAAATTTACCTAAACAGCAGAGGCCTCCAAAGCAGACACCCAAACAACTGCTATCTCAAGACACCCCACAAGCAACACATAAACCACAAAAGCAGAGTGCAAAGCAGTCACAGCCCTTAAGGCCAAATACAACATCAAACATACTTGTCATAGGTGACTCCATAGTCAGACACACTGACGTCCCACTCACCAGGCTGAACAAGGAGAGGGTCACAGTAAGCTGCCTATCGGGCGCTAGAATCCGCCACATAACACAAGCAGCCGGGTCACTCCACGGCAAGTACAAATATGACACAGTCATTGTCCATGCTGGTGTGAACGACCTGAGACGTACCTCCCTGGACTACATGAAAAGAGACATAGAGGAGCTCTCTGATTATGTAGCCCAGGCAGGTATGACCCTAACCCTGAGCAGTATCCTTCCTTCACCAAGAATGATGCCACAATATAGAGACAAGATGATCAGCTTTAACAATTGGCTTAATGTCTGGTGTCATTCAAAGGGGATCCAGTGTCTGTCTGCCTGGGATGACATGCTTGACAAGCCACGCTGCTTCGCAAGGGCGGCTTGCACCTGTCACCCTGGGATTCGGATATTGGCTAAGGCTCTTGCCACCCCATAGTGCCTTTTTAGGCAAGGCTCAAATTCTAAACCTACCACCCTAGAAAACAAAAATGGGAAGAAACTGAGGGTAATGCTGCTCAATGCCAGAAGTCTAAATCTCAAAATGCACGCACTCGAGGCCCTTCTCAGTATGGAGAACATCGATGTCTGTGCTGTAACTGAAACCTGGTTCAAGGCTCCTGAGAGCACCCGGCACTATTAGGTTTTACCTCATATCATGCGTTCCGACCCCAAAACCGGACCACACCACAAAAGGAGGGTGTATCTATATTCATAAAGGATACCCACACCTCCAGGTTGGTGGCAACGCCACAGCTTCGGAAACCATCCAGGTGCAACTAACAATAGGCAAAACTGCTCTACAAATTGTAGCATGCTACAGGCCACCCTCTCAAACTCAGGAACCCCACACAGCCTTCCTGAAGACACTGGAGGGTATAAATGTATCTCCAAACACCATCATATTGGGTGACTTCAACTACCGAATATAGACTGGGAACATTACTCAAGCCCTAACTTTCTAGCCCAATGGTTCCTGGAGTTCATAAATTCAAATGCCATGGAACAGCTAGTCACTGTTCCCACGAGAGGAGAAAATATACTAGATCTTATTGTCACAAACATGGGGACAAAATGCTCCACACGGAAGTATATCCCTCATTGGTGAGATCTGATCATAAACTAATCTCACTGGAAATCCACATCCGCCCCACCCCAAACAAAAAGACCATAGTGAAGAACTTCTCTAAAGCAAACTTCACACTACTCAAGACTGGTGTGGTATCCTTCAAGGCCCCTGAGCCAGAGGAAACCACAACCCAAGCTGCGGAAGCCCTTACAAATGCCTTCTATGAACACCTCCAGGACTGCATGGATCAGGCAATCCCAAATAAAACCAAGACTCTTTCCACAAAGGGCAAACGTCCAGTCTGGTGGACCCCAGCCATTAACAAACTTTACAATAAGAGGAGAAAGCTATTACATGATAGAACAAAATCCATAAAAGGGAAGTCACCTCTGATCATTATTAGTAAAAACTTACGAGCACTCATAAAATCAACTAAGGCCAATTTTGAGAGAAAAATTGCCATGGATTCAAAGGACAATCATAAGGCCTTTTTCAGCTATGTTAGGAACCTGGGTGGAAACTCCCAGATATGCTCAGAATTAGTCCAAAATGATACAAAAATCACTGAACCCACAGACATTGCCAACATACTGGCAGACAGGTTCAGTGCAAACTTCACCCCTCTCCCCTAAAGGAGAGATAACTATCCCAGCCGAGTGTAGCCTCCCGGACATCTCAAATGCGCAGGTGAAAGCTGCTCTCTCTAAAGCTAAAAACACAGCATCAATGGGACCGGATGGTGTCCCCGGCTGTGTGCTACGAGCTAAATGAGGAATTAACCCGCACATAAGGCAGCTGTTTAATCTCAGCCTTACCACAGGATACGTGCCCAAGGAGTGGCGTCGGCAACTGTGGTCCCACTCCACAAAGGCGGTGCCTCTGGACCCTGGTAATTACCGCCCCATAAGCTTAACAAGTCTAGTCTGCAAAGCTATGGAGAGGATCATAATGGAGCTCATAAACAAAGATATAGGGGACTTGCAGACATTGGACCCGACCCAGTTTGGCTTTGTCAAGGGAAGATCATGCCTTTTGAACTTGGTCGACTTCTTGAAACAGTCACCAAGGCCATTGATGAGGAAAGGCAGTCCATACAGCCTACCTTGACCTTGCAAAGGCTTTCGACACAATACCCCACTCGGGTATTGTAGAAAAACTTACCAGCTTAAATGTAAACCCATATGTCACAAGATGGGTTGCAAACTGGCTTAAGGACAGAACCCACAGGGTTAGAGTTGCTGGCGCTGTGTCAGACTCCAAGCCGGTCACAAGTGGTGTCCCACAGGGCTCGGTCCTTGGCCCCTATTGTTTGGCATCTACTTCTCAGAAGTACAGGCCAGCATGGGAGGACTTTGGCTGACAAAGTTTGCAGGCGACTGCAAACTGGGCCCATAGTGGAAAGTGCATCGGACACGGATATCCTTCAGAAGGGACTCACGGAAACAGATAGCTGGTGCCAGAGCCATGGCCTGAAGTTAAACGCCAAAAATGTATAGTCATACCCTTTGGGAAAAACAAGGTAACCCCAAGCTACCATATAGGTGGCAATCCACTAAGCACAGAAGAGGTTATCAGGGACCTGGGGACCCAGGTTGACAGTGGCCTTTCTTTTGACACTCACATTGCTAAAGTGGTTAGAAAGACCTTCTACATTGCCCACCTGATCATGAAGGGATTCACATCCAGATCTAGTGAGGTCATTGTTCCCTGTACTCTTCACTTATCAGACCAATGATCGAGTACAATGCCCCATTCGGGATGTATCTCACCCGACATCTGCAGCAATTGGAGAGACCCCAAAAGTTCCTCACCAAAAGGATAAAGGGACTCCAAAATCTGTCATATGCTGCCAGATTGAAGAAACTCCAGCTCTACTCAGTCGCATACCGTCTGCTCAGAGGTGACATGTGCCTGACATACAAGGCCATGTCCAACCCGAATTAATGGACATGCTCCACCTCAAAAATCCAAATCCACCAAAACCACTAGAGCAAGCAACTTAAACCTTAGCACGGATATAAATAGGACGTGCTGGAGGGATAGATTTATCACTCAGATACTCCCTATGCTGTGGAATAAAATCCCGGTCCATGTGAGGCAGAGCACCTCGCTGACTCTGTTCAAGAGAAATCTAGACCTGTGGATGGGAGATCGTAGGTTTACCCCGGGAATCATCTCTGTGTCACTGCTGGACTGAGGCACAACAAACTAATGGGCACAGTATTTTTTCATATAAGGGGTGGCGTAAGCCACAAAAATTTGGGCTAGGCTTATAAATGCCTTAGGGCAAATAGCCTAGTATAAACCTATGAACCTATGAACCTATGAACCTATAAACTCCTTGGGTTGGCTTCAGGGCCATCAGTAGATTAAATAACCCCTGGGAGAAATCCTGCTAATTGCAATGAGGATCTTTACAAACAGGGGAAACATGCTTTGTTTTTTTCTTTTGAGGGTTGTCTGCTCTAAACACCATAGGAGGTTCAGCCCCTCACCTATATATAACACCGTAGGAATCTCCTCCCAAACAAGTAACTGCAGAATCCCCCCCCCCCCCCAGTCCCTCCTAAATAACATCCGAGGTTCCCCTTCAGCAACAGGAGCGGATATCTTAAGATTCTCCAAGGATGTGCAAGAAGTCTGATTCACAATGTTCTCTGAAGCAGTTGCAGCAGAGGAATCTGATGTAACAGCCAGGCAATCCTCTGGGCCTTCACCAGCTTCTAGAGAGATTTAGGGAGACAGGACAGCAGCCAAATGAGACCCAACTCTTTTAGCCTTTTTGTTGGCAGGTGGCTGGCCTTTGGGATGGGAAGATTCTGCCATAGCACACTGATCCAACAATTTAAGATGTTGGTTCTCCAAATAAATGGATGAGGAGGAGAGACTACTGCATAGGATCATGGGAACAAATGCCTGACAGCTAGAACACTGTGTATGTTGTGAGAAGCACCCAAACAGAAGAGAGACTGCTCGTGACAATAATTATGGAGACTCTTCCTCCCACACTGACATTTTCCCTTTCTGGTTGACATGTAAACTCCCAAATTAAAAAAGGAAGAAAAGATAAAAAGAAGCCCCAATGGGGCACTTATTTAAAACACTGCTTGGTAACCAGCACAGGAGAAGGAGCATTCAGACTGACAATTAATGATGGTGTTTGGACTGGCAGCAAAGAAGTCCTGAGGTATGTACACTGTACATTACCTTTTTTCCCTACGTCTTGAGCGAGCAGCATATGTGTGACAAATGACGTCTACAAAATCATAAGGCTTTGGTATCCTGGCCAGACAATGAGCTAACCATGTCAGGGAATCCTTTTAGTAAAGAATACTGCAACAGTTTTATGGAAGGCCATCTGCTAGGTAGACACCTCTTTTCAGTGGTTACCTTCAGAGCATTCCTGGTTAAGTGACCTGCTTAAAGCTACATTGTCTGCAAATAATGGCTGAGTGGATTTAGTCCCTGGACTACATAATGAAGCTCATTAGCAACTCACTTCACTGTCTTAAATTGATAGAGAGTTACTGAAAATATTTTTTTAGTAAAGACTAGCTTTGGCAAAAAATCATCAACAAGAAAAATCATTTTTATTTGTCTTTCAAGTAATAACTAAGGTGTGTGCAGGATTAGGGTTCATAGTTTACAGAATGAGGGTTCCCAAATGATTCAGAGAACAAATGGCTGAGAAGATACAGGAATCACTTTTTGGGTGTAGTAAATTACAAGGAAAAGCAACAGAGGAACTAGCCAGGATGTTTCAGAGGCAATAAGTAGTGCACTCCTGTGACATATGAACTGCACCCCATAACAACAATTCAAAGACAGAGATGCAAGATTAATCTGAAGATCATCTGAAGAGCAGAGCGGCCTCTGACTTACTACAGTTTTAACAAGTTATGTATCTTGTATGTATGGATTATTATTCCTGGTTCCCTGGAAAAATCAAACTGTCATGCAAAACCATTGCAAGTGATTAATGCACTGAGGTCTATATTCTCAAGACAGGTGGCACATAATTTTATATATGACAATATTCCACAGTGCAAAAGTCAGGTTTTCAGAATATTTTTTCATGAATGGAATTTCAAATATACATTAATCCAGTCCATAATGACCTCTGTCAAATAGACAAGTTTGTGTGTGCCCAGAATTTCAGACTTATTACACTGCTGCTAACAGGATTGTAATGACAGTTTTGGAAAAAAACGATACTATGCTGCAGGGACTTAGTCCCTCACAGTTTAGTTGTTGATGGACAGAAGGTTGAAAAGCGGTCACCTGCTTTATCACCTTTTGATAGAAGAAAGTCAGTATAAATAAAATACATGAAGACAAGAAAAGGAAGCAAATACTGCTGTGATAAAAACTGCTGAAAACTGCAATATTTACAAGTGGAAAACAGAACACAAAAGATCACACACTGAAACTGAAGCAGCCTATAAAGTAGATGAAAAAAAGATCTTATGTTATTCTTATGGAAGAGGAGGAGAGTGAATTTGTACAAGATTAATACTTTAAAGCCCGAGGAAGAACAAGCAACTTTGTCACATTTAGCCTAGTTAAGATGTAAGAAAACACTGTGCAAAGTACAACAGCTTATAGCTACACAGTGACACTTCAAAAATCATGTGTACAAGAAAAACAGTGTAGAAAACTTGGCTAGATTAGCAGTCCAGACTGCATTTTCATTTAAAAATTATCCAGAAAAAATGAAAGATTATTGAATAAATCAGGCAGCTATATAGACCCTTCAGTAGTTAAGAATGACATCATGGATTGCAAATTGACATTTACTAAATTGTCTTGTTTATAAACAGAAATTATTATTTTGAAAGTAAAAATCTTATGACGTGAGTCATATAGACCTAAGGCTAATTTTAAATGATCAGGGTAGAATGAGCTGTCTAGGACTATTCCCTTTAGAATAGTTAAAAAAAAAAAAACTGAAAGAAACTGAGTCTCTTGCTCCCCCTCTTTCCTTGTTCCCCACCATGTTTCAACTCAATACATCCACTGCCCACCTGTTTCACCCCTCATCTCACCAGTATTGTAGAAATGGTTATATTTGTTCTTCTTTTGTTTCCCTTAACCTCTCCTGTATGCAGCTACATCACAGGGAAGTCATTGTTGTGCAAAAGTTGCCATCTGGAGACATTGACTTCACAAACTCTGGTATTATGTCTGCTATGGTAAACTTAAAACCAAAAGATTTAAAGAGAGGTCCAGATTACTGAATCAGCATTTAGTCTACTGTACAATCCAGAAAAATGAGTAGGTGACAACCCTATTGTTACTTCAAAGGATATAATTGATTAGTTTATATTTTAATACTCACATACATTCTCACAGTGCAATAAAAAGGTGTTCATTTTCATCTCCAATCTTGGCATATCATCAGCAGCACACTTCACAACCTCTTAATGCAGAAAATCTGGGCAAAGCCTCACAAAATGGGGGACAAAGGCTCAAAAGTAGGGACATATTTTAAGTATTGCTCTTATGAACTTAGAAGGTTGCTAGAGTAATGTGGTTTGTTTTAACATATATTGTCTGCGGGATTTGAAGCCTGAAACTCAAATGTATGTCATTATTTAGTGACTTCAGTCCTCAAATAATCCCAGTGATTTGCCAGAAACCACAAATTTTATGAGGAGCAGACCAAAATATGAGACACAAATCTGGACTTTCTGTGAAAATCTGAGCAGTTGAGAGGTATGATCAGCAGTTATTTACATGTTTTGGTGCCTCATCAAATTTGAAGTATTAAACCAAGGTCCTATCTGCCATAGTTGATGTAGCTCCTATAGCATTTACTGAAAACAGAGGAATTTCTGAATTCCCGAATTCCCTTGCCAACTGTTTCATAGGTTCATAGGTTCATACTAGGCTATCTGCCCGAGGGCATTTACAAGCCTAGCCCATGGTTTTGTGGCTTACGCCACCCCTTTAGTATGGGGAACTATACCCATTATTTTGCTGTGCCTCTGTCGAGCAGTGACACTGAGGTAATCCCTGGGGTATATCTGCGATCTCCCATCCATTGGTCAAGATTTCTCTTGAACAAGGCCAGCGAGGTGCTCTGCCTCACATATACCGGGATTTTATTCCACAGCATAGGGAGTCTTTGGGTGATGAATCTATCCCTCCAGCACGTCCTATTAATAGCCGTGTCGAGGTTTAAGTCTCCCGCCCTTGTGGCTGTCACGGATCTAGATTTTTTGAGGTGCAGCATATTCATTATTCATTTTTATACCATATCAGTTCCACCCTAAAAAAAGCCACATACCAAGTGAGACTATCAAATCAACAAAATATAAATAAATAAAAAAAAGTTACTTTTCTTTTCAGCAAGTTACATGATTTTGGGGAACTTAAGTAAAGGTTTACATACTATACCCCCCCACACATGCTGATACCCCAAAGGGACAATCCACATCCAAGACAAATTCCATCTAAACCAAATGGTACACTTATTTTAAAAATGCTAAATAAAAATACAAGAAGTTGAACTAAAACACAGTTGTAATTCCCTACAATATAAAGAAAATTGTACAAGTTTAAATACTATGTAAGTAAAGTGATTCTGACTTCTAACTCATTGTAGCCTACCTAAAACAACATCCATCCCTTAACAAGTTTAAGTGTGATAAAATATAATGATACCCAGACCTTATTTCCCATTCACTAATGTAAAAAAAAAATCACTGCCTACCTAAGTCAGTCTAATATACTTGAAATTCATTCCTAATGGAACTGTAACTTTGCATTAAATGAAATTAAAGCTAAAAAAAACACTCAACAACAGAAATGGCTACTGCCCAAGTGCACCTAATGCAGACTGTCTAAACTAACTAAAATTAGCTAAAACATTATTAAACTCTACAGATAGTATGGCCCACTAATTGTAAAACAAACAAATCCTAATATTACTTGCATGAAAAAATGAACTGTTACAGGAAAAAAAAAAGCATTAAATGTGACATGGGGGGAACCCTGTTTATGACTCAACTGACCCAAATTCAGCTAGTGGCTGCCAGTGGTTCAGTTTTTAGGGGTGGGGTAGGGTGGTTCAGAAAGAGTGGCTTTTTGTTGACTCCCCCATTGCATGAGAGAGGCAGAGATTTCTTCCCATTATTGGCTACCAGGCTACATCCCTGGAGATGGGGTTTGCATCAAAATCATAAAGCAGAGTGCTATTAGCTTTTTAGCATTGATGGAGGACTGCAACTGACAGATGTTACTCACAGTGATATGCAACATCAGTAGTACTGATGGGCTGCAGCTGACAGATATTACAGGCAGTGATGTGTGTGGCATCATTAGCATTGATGCTGAGCTGCTGATGACTGAGGTTACAAGCAGTGAAGTATGGCATCAGTAGCATTGATGCTGGGCTGCAGCTAGCCGATGTTACAGGCAGTGATGTGTGTGGCATCATTAGCATTGATGCTGAGCTGCTGATGACTGACGTTACAAGCAGTGATGTATGGCATCAGTTGCATTGATGCTGGGCTGCAGCTGACGGATATAACAGGCAGTGATGTGTGTGGCATCATTAGCATTGATGCTGAGCTGCTGATGACTGACATTACAAGCAGTGATGTATGGCATCAATTGCATTGATGCAGGGCTGCAGCTAACAGATATTACAGGCAGTGATGTGTGTAGCATCATTAGCATTGATGCTGAGCTGCTGATGACTGACCTTAAAAGCAGTGACGTATGGCATCAGTAGCATTGATGCTGGGCTGCAGCTGGCCGATGTTACAGGCAGTGATGTGTGTGTGTGGTATCATTAGCATTGATGCTGAGCTGCTGCTTACTGATGCTGCAAGCAGTGATGTATGGCATCAGTAGCATTGATGCTGAGCTGCAGCTGACAGATATTACAGGCAGTGATGTGTGTGGCATCATTAGCATTGATGCTGAGCTGCTGATGACTGACGTTACAAGCAGTGACGTATGGCATCAGTTGCATTGATGCTGGGCTGCAGCTGACAGATATTACAGGCAGTGATGTGTGTGGCATCATTAGCAATGATGCTGAGCTGCTGATGACTGATGTTACAAGCAGTGACGTATGGCATCAGTAGCATTGATGCTGGGCTGCAGCTGGCCAATGTTACAGGCAGTGATGTGTGTGGCATCATTAGCACTGATGCTGAGCTGCGGCTGACTGATATTGCAGCAGTGACATATGGCATCAGTAGCATTGATGCTGGGCTGCAGCTGACTGAAGTTGCAAGCAGTGGCATGTGGCATCAGTAAGGGCTGTGGCTGATTGATGCTATAAGCAGTGAAGTGTGGTATTAATAGCTCTGCCCACTTATAATATACAAAAAAATCCCCTGGTATGTAACACAGTGCACGCTGACTGTTACACTGTGGCCCACCAGTTGTGCAGGTAACAGCCCCTGGAACAGTATCCTGGACATTAAAGTAGAAGGAGCTGTAAGAGCAGCCTTAAAGATTATCTGATGATCAGGAAAAGATCATGCAAATAGGGACAGTAAATAGCCATTCAGATTTATTTTAGGAACTACAGCATAAAGGTATTGAAAATTATGAGACTGCCATTAAAAAATTACCTACATGCTAGTTCAGTAGAAACTTGGGCTGTTGGGCTAGCTTACGGAAGTTTAAAGTAATGCCACTTCAACAGAAACAAAATGGATACATGAACATGTAAAGGTCTGGTTTATGTAACACATGAATTATTTTGCACTAAGGATTAAAGAGCTTGCCTCATTGTATGTGGCTGTGCCACTCATCATGAAGCTCATTCCCCAAACCGCCAGTACAAGTTTTAGGGTTCGCAAACCAGACCTTCTGTGTCTTTATCTATATAGGTGTAGATTGTTTCAGAGAAGAAATTAGACTTATTTTTATTTATGTTGAGTGATCACTCCCACTCGGTTGGAAAATACTTAGACTGAGAATATGTAATTATGGGGTTTATCCCCCTGCCAAATGCTTATTTTACTGTTGTGAATCTTATTTTGTTTGAAATCTGCATTTAGTTAAGAACACATGATTTGATTGTGGATGCACTCTGGTTATTGGTTCTGTTCTGCTCTGGTAAAGCAGACAGGTTTAGAAGTATTAATGTAAAAAAAAGCTTTCATAAACCCTGTAGTGCGTGCATGTGTGTGTGTGTGTGTGTCTGTGTGTGAAGCTCTCATATACACAGTAGAGTGTGTGCGCATGTTTGTGTGTGTGTGTCTTTATCTCTGTATGCATGTGTCTGTTACTATAATATGTATGTTTGTATATATAGATGTATACATCTGTTCTTAAATATGATTAGAGTACAAATGTTCTAAATGCTAAAAACATAACATCAGTAAAAACATTTTGAACATTTACATTACTGAAAACTTCAAATACCAGATATACAAAAGATGACAGAAAGAAAACAATTTCCTTTTGCAATCTCAAAAACAAAGCATTCCATTGTACTGCACTCTTAATTTGTTGGAAGAGTGGTACTGTTGCAGAAAGGGTTGTAAAGTTTTGGGAATAGGGGTAATGGCAAGGTTAGGGTAAGCATATATTACTAAGGTGGGGGAGTGCCCCTGACCTTATACCCAACCCATCACCTTACCTTAGATAAGCCCTTTCCATAACATTAGTATTGCAGGAGAGAGGCTTGGGCACATACTACATACAATTACACACAGTACCAATTCTATCCCCTTACTTGGCTCTAACTCTAACTATGACCCATAGCCTAATCCACAATCACTTGCACATGCAGTAAACCGATTCCCTTATGAAGACCTTACTCTAACCCTAACTTGCAACACACTCTCTTTCTCACACAAACACACACACACACACACCCCTAATACAACCATAGTTACCACTTTTGGCAACATAAAACATTCAGAAATCAACAAGTGTCCAATAAAGTGTACTATACCCGTAAAAATATATATACACATGCACGCACACACATACATACATGTATACACATACACACACACACACACACACACACACTTGTATACAAATACACATACATCTATACATGTGTACATGTAGACAGATTTATATATGTTTTATATATATATATATCTATATATATCTATATATATATATATATATATATATGTATGTGTGTGTGTGTGTGTGTGTGTATATATATATATATATATATATATATATATATATATATATAAACAGAGAGATGGATAGGTAACACATAATGAGTGATGAGTTGGAATTTTATAAATAATAGTTGCCTTTAAGTGTACATATTTAGAGCTAGAAATGAGAGATGCACTGTAGGAACTGTGTAGCTCCAAATGCTTGTCAACTGCTCTGGCAACAAGAAGCTGCAGATCACAATGTACACTTTCTTCAAGAGAATTCATTCTTAATAGTTCGTCCAGTGTCTGCCTTTTACTTGCTTATCACCCAACCAAAACTAAAAGTCACCACACAGGACGTACTTTCCCATATGTGGCAACTGATGTGTTAAATATATGCATATACTTTTGAATTATTAAATAACTAGAATGTTATGACTTCATATTCTTGAATTCAGTTTACTATCAGTAAGCAGGAATAAAATTATTTTTTGGATTACTGACATAACAAGCAACATGATCTAATTGACAGGCAACATTTAGTAAACCTCAGATGTACACATCGTACGATTTGAAAGTATAAACTTAAGGCAATGATTTATAAGATTCCAATTCATCACATTAACATCATGTGAGATAACACCTGCCTGGCTCAAACCATTATGAATGACTGTGGAAAGAGTGTGATGTTATAAGCACAACCTTTTGGTGTTAAATCTGCAATGAATAGTGAAGCAGTTGTTACAGTTATACCTGAATATAGCCAAGATGATGAATACAGAAAATAAACATATAAGTTAAACGGACCACTCAAATCTCATTCATTCATTAGTTGTCCTGCTGAATGGTATATAGTTAGTTTTTAATATCTGGACTATGCATTTAATTTTGGAGTTTGTGTATAATTACACAATTCTGTTTAGAAAGTAGTATGCATTATAACACCCTGAGGGTGATTTTGCCCAGTTTGTAGCCCAACAGAAACAGGCTGTCATTGTAGTGCTAAGAGGTCTAGACCATATACAGACCCACTCACAGGCCTGCAGCAAAGGGAATGCATTTGGATACAGCAGTAAATAATTACCAGTGACTGACATTTTTTGTAAATTTACATTTTGTTAAAATATAGTACTGTCTTTCTCTCTTTTGTGTGCCTAATACAGATATCATTCCATCTAGTCATTTACATACACGTGCATGATCTTATACAGGTAAGCATATATATACATACATGTAACTGTTCCATACATATACGCATGCAAAGGGCAGGCAAATGATGCAATAGGGAGCAATGCTGCCTCACAGCAAGAGATTCTCCAGTTTGATGACTATTCACCACACAAAGACGAGCAGTAATCTGAATGGTATGTGTATGGTATGTGAGTGATATGTAGAAAGGCCTGGCACTCTCCTTCTCCCCCTTCTTACTAAGTAAACTCTGTGGATGTTGGTGGCTGTTCACAAGGTCATTATATGAGCCAGATATGACCTATAAGCAGGAATATAGTCATATTTTATATATATATATATATATATATATATATATATATATATATATATAAAATATGTGTGTGCATAGATATATACTTATGTCTATATACCACTCTGACATATCTATAGATATGTAGATACACAAATCTGTATGTATATGTGTGTGTGTGTGTGTGTGTGTGTGTGTGTGTGTGTGTGTGTATATATATATATATATATATATATATATATATATATATATTTATATATTTATATATACATGTGTGTGTATGTGTGCATCTTATTATTATATTGTTTGTACTTACCCTTGCTTGGCATTACTGTTTTGTTTTGCAGCTTTTATATTATCCTGGAAGTAAGACCTTTTGGCACAGCTCCATAAATAAAAATGGAAATAGTGAAGTGATTTGGACCTTTGCTATTCCCCTATTTCTGTTTTATTTCTGCTAGTAGGGGCTGCTGATGTTTTCTCATTTACATTATCATCATGATGGCACCCTGCATGCAGTAGATGTGATCAGTGCTGGAAGGAATCTTGCATCCATCTGGAAGCAATAAACTTTTCTAAAAGACTGCACAGCATTATTTAATCCCTTGTCTTCTAACTGTGATTGAAATTACTATTTGCATCAGTTGTGTCATATGTTGTTGGTATTAAGGATACTGGAACAGACATTAATAACTATGGCACAACATGAAACATTTCTTAAAGGTGTATATTTGGTGGATGGAATATGAAAATGTCAAAACATTTGCAGGTAAACTTATGGATTAAAACACATTTGCATAATCAAATCCTTCCATGGGGAATTACTTGTTTTAAATAATAAGCCATGTTGCAGCATTTGCTGGAGCTTTTAATGTTCATTGCATATGTGAGCTTTTGTTTGTAATGAGAGAATGAATTTGAAGTTAATAAGTTTGATTAGACAGCCAAGTCCATAGCATTTGCTTTAAGCACTGTCCAAGTGCAATACTATGCTGGATTGATGCAATGTTTAAAGATGTTACTGTTGGACAACCTACAAACCTCTCCCAAGTTCTGAATGCTGCCTTCCAAAGGCAGCTTCTTAAAATTTTTGCACTGATTTTGCATTGCAATTTCTGCAACTGTAATGCTAGGAAGGCATGACTTGTTTGGTTATTCACCCAAATAGATAAACTTTGCTTTACCTACATATAATTTATTTTATTTAAAGAAAATAATCTTCTACAGAGGACTTGAAAATGGATTACAGCTCTGGTTCATTTTGCTATTCTTGCATTTTAATTCATGTAGTTTGACTTTTGTGGAACCATAACATCCAATGTAGATCTGAAAAAAAGTCCTGCATTCTGAAGTTTGTGAGGTTAGCCTGTGTAACAGAAAGGAGACAGACACACAAGAAAGTAATGGTATCTTTGCATTCAGCAGATGGTTGTAAGGCTGTGAGAACAGATAATTAACTTGCTTCTCTGTTGGTCATCACTCGACGCCTTCATTGTGAATGATTTCTAATATGAAACGTGAAGACGTTTACTGTACTTCATGTTAACCTTGTCTTATCTCTCTAAAGGAATTAATATTAGTCGTACATAGTTGGGAGATTAATGATTATATATATATATATATATATATATATATATATATATATATATATATATATATATATATATATAAAGCCTGTTCAGAGCAGAAACAATATCAGAATAAAAAAATAAAGCCAGTATCCACATATTTTTATTGGCGGTGTATTGTAAAACTTAAATATTTGCTGTGTTTAAAATTTCTGGAAGTGTAATGAAAACTAGTTCAGCAAGATTCAGTTATGTATTTTGTAAGTTTTTCACTTTTAGATTTTCGCATGAAGTTATTTAATATACAGGCCATCCCACTGTGTACCATATTTAAACTCTTGTATCTTAATGTTTTAAATTTACCTGGCACATATGCTGCCCTTCTGTGGACCCTCTTTCAATAGATAGGCAACCCCACACACACACACACACATACACACACGTCTTATAGCCATCTACCCTACTATATATAATTCCTCTGTGCTCTACTTGCCTATTCTCAAATTGCTGACATTCTAGAACTGCTTATTTCATTCATTTTTCAGCAGCATGTGAAAGATGTATCATTTCATTAATGGATACCAGATTTGGTAATTTGACAATGGTAGAGGCTTCCCTACACATCACAGCATGCAAACTCAATCAGGTTCCTTCTGGCTGAGTTCATCTTGCATATGTGCAGCTCCTCAGCTGTTTTTTTCCATAGCAGGTCACTGCTGGTCCAGTTTCTTAGTGTGTGTTTGAGTGACTCATTTGTTTTCACACATTTCCATTTCATCTACATTGATGGGATTGTGGAGTTGGTATAAATAAGTTCATGGAGTGCGGGGGGTTGATCCCTCTGCAAAGAAAATACTTACATTTATTTATTTGCTTATTTTTTGATGAGCTGAATTCACAGCCAGTTCTTTTCTTGGTGGGATGTAAATTGACAAGCCAGAGTGGGAGTAATTCCGTTAATACCATCATTAATTTGTATTGCAGAAGGCAAAGTCTTGCCTACTTTTTGGACAACTGTCATTTTAACAAAATCGAAGGAACTTTGACTTGCATATAAAACAAGTTGATTACAGGTAGACCAGTAAATATTAAATCTGAATTACAGAAGACTTGAACTCTATATTTATGATACTCTAAAAGAAAAAACCTTATTTTTTGTTATTATGCTGTGTCACTAAGCCTACTCATTTAGTCATTATAGTTTTTATGAGTCTCGTATGAAATTGGAAGCATTTGATTGTCCCCTAATCTTGAGTTTTTACTGTTTTCCTTTCAAATGATAAGATGCTATGCATTCCGCATATTGCTTTTTGTTTTGTACAATTTTATTGTAAGGTGTAATAAACTACTGTTAATGAAAACATAGAGAAGGTCATGAGGAGACACTGTTCCAGCACTCACTGGATGTAAGGCAGAAAATCTAGGCCTGGATGTTAGTTTGTCATAGAGTGCAAACACATTTTTGCACATGTACACTTTGTATGCACATCTATGGCTAATTTTTAGAATTACCAGTTTACCTATGGCCAGTTTTTGGGATATGAGAGGAAACCTCTGAAAGTGAGGAAACCTATCCTGAAGCAGGGAGTACATACTTACAGTCAACACAAGAGGCATCCCAGCCATGAACCATAGAAGAGAACTAAGCAATATGAGACAGCAGTGCTATGTGCTGCACACCACCGTGCTGTTAGACAGCAGCAGTTATGGTGCATGTAAATCTGTCAGTGAGAAAACAGATTTACCTTTTGATTTGTATAGTTTTGCCTCTTGTTTTTATATCATTCAAATTACATCTTTTTTTTTTTCTTCTTTTGGGTCCCATGCAAGTTGGTCCCTCTCTGAGGGACATTTTTAACCAATCATATACTGACTGCCCCGGTTCTGTTTAAGTTCCTTATTTCTTGTCTTCATTTGTACTTCATAAAATTACCAAATTTGAATTTATGACTGCACTTGATTTATTCAGTTATGTATTGAAAAACTTACTGGAATGTTTACATTTCCTGCATAACCAAGGAAATTTACCTGACCTGTACTTCCTGCCATCTATATTTTCCTTAAAAAATCGTCTGTCTTTTTATATGTGAATTTGTATCTACACCATTGCTTTTAAGAATGTAGCGAGTAGTGGGGGATTATGTTTAAAATAAGAGTTAGATAAGGAGATAGCTTTAGTTTTGTACATATTTATTGGTGCATGTGTCTCTATATGAGCCTGTGTTGTGTCGTAGAAGTGTTACAAAAGGTTTTTTCCAAAGTAAGGTGCAAGGTTAGGGTTGGGGCAAGCTTTCTGTTAGGACACATTAGGTGGTGCAGGAGGCTATCACACCTGGATCCACTTTTAAAATAACAAATACCTCTATTACCTGCTACACATGATCATTTCAGCAGTAAAATGGCTACAAATGTGGTCACTTGGGACACTGGAAATAGCACTGTTCCTATTCCACTATTAACATGTATCCCATATGTGGAAAAATAACAAATATATAAACACACACACACACACACACACACACACACACACACACACACACACAACTTTAAGCATATACACACGCATGCATATCCATATACCCATAGACATAAATATATAAAAGGACCTAGTTGACATAGTCAACACCATGGAACATTGAACAGCTAAACATCAAGCTAAAAACCACAAATCACAATCAAAAACAAAATGAAAATGTAAATTCTCTTTTTTTGTAGGGGGTAAGTCCCTCTCTCTTTTTTTGTCCCTCTCACACCCCTGCTAATTAAGACAACTCTGAGATTACACTAAAGTGGGGAAATTTGCAATTACCCAATCCTTGCTATACTGCAGTCTCAGCTTCCCATTCACTTACCTCTGTTAGTGTTCCAGGAGTTGATGTTACTGACTTGATATTTAGCTGTTCGATATCCTTGGCATTCAACAAAGTCAAGTAGATCATAGATACAAATATGTATATTATCTTCTGTAATAGCCCACTTTCTGTTCCAGCTGTTCAGGTGGCATAGAGGGATAACGTCCAATGGCCCAGGTGACCTAATTTAATTATTATTTATTATTTATTTATTTGCCATTTGTTAACTGGGTTAGTCCAACTGAGCCATGTAGCCCGTTTTCAGTGGAAACCTGAGGAGAAAATCTCCAGGATATAGAATTTACATAAGTATTACAATACTAGAAAATATAAGAACTTAATGCAACTGTAAAAGAAAAAAATGAGATAAACCAACATAAGGTATACATCCAGTGAAGAAAAGTGTAGCTGAAAGCAGGAGTACAACATGCAAAAGTAAGTAAATGCAAATAATGTTTACATCTCATACAAATAACATGTTAAAACCCATAAAAATAAAATGTACAATGTGAGAAAACAAACAATATGAGCATATTCTGTACATGGAGGCATAACACTAAATATTAGATTTTTGACAAATTGAAAAAAAGTTCTGAAAAGTAGAAGTGAGTTGGAAGAAGATGAAGTGGTAATACGAGTTCATGGAGGATGATGGCAAGGGCAGGATTTTGAGTTCAGGAAGTAATTTTTTACTTCAGTTTTGAAGCAGATGGTACTATTACTGTTATGAATGTTAGGGAGTAGCCTGTTCCAAGCTTGGGACACAGAATTTCTGTATAGGAGTTTGTCAGTATTTTTGTTTGGTTTGTAGATATCTAGAAGGTTCTGGTCAGAGCTACAAAGTGAGCAAGCTGAGATATAAGGGGATACTATGGAAGAAAGAGAGGGACAGGCCATAAGTTTATTTAGTAGGGAGTGTGTGAGCTGCATCTGAAAAAGAATCAGGACCTGGGGAAATTCAACTCATTGAAGTTGTTTTCAGGCAAGGTAATAATGTGATTTGTATGGTTGGTTACAGGTGAATCTGGCAATGTTGTTGTTATAGGTTTGTTCAGGTTTGGTTATTGGGGATAACTGGCAATGGGTAAGGATAGGAAAGGTGTAGAGAAGGCAAGGAAGGAGAAAGGCTTGACCTAGAGTGGGTTTGGAATTGGGAGCTAGGAATGTTTTTTACTTCTATAGAGAAGACCCAATTTTTGGTTTGTTTTTTTGATACAGTGTTGTATATCGATGTTGAATTTTAGCTGGTCATCGATTCTAGTACCGAGTAGTTTGGTGTGAGGATCTGCTTTGATAGGGGTGTTATTGAGAGAGGAAATGGTAAAGGTGGATTTATGGTGGGACAGGGATTTGGAAAAGAAAAGTAGGAGCTTAGTCTTTTTGGGGTTAGGTATAAATTGGTGATCAGTTAGCCATTTTTCCACAGATGAGAATATGTTTTGAGTGATGGAAAGAAGTTTGGAGATGTTATCTGAGACAGAGATGACAACAGAGTCATCATTGTATTGTATAAGGGAGGAAGAGGTGCAGAAAGAGTGTAGATCATTGGTGAATATGTTAAAAAGGAGAGGGCCAAGGACTGAGCATTGAGGGATGCCAGTTTGGATAGATAGGATGGGGGAACAGGTGGATTGCCATCTAACAGACTTAAGTCTGTTTGAGAGATAGCTTGAGAACCAATGAATAGTAGGAAGGGAGAGGTTAAACTCGATTAGTTTGACAATTAGTTTAGAATGAGAGACAGTATTGCAAGCTTTTGAAAGGTTGAGGAAGACGCATGATACTAGAAAATTTTTGTCCCTGGCTTCAGCAACAGTGTGACTGAAGGATGGGAGGGCAGTGGAAGTGCTATGATTAGGACTGAAACCATGTTGAGTAGGAGTTAGAAAATCTCCATCTATTAGGTGCATAAGTAGCTAGATATGAATACATTTTTCAATGATTTGGGAGAGTGGACAGAGAATTGCAATGAGTCTGTAGTCAGATGGATCTTTGGAGATACCTTCTTTGTGTAATGGTATGGTGTAGAAAGATTTCCAGGTGTCTGGGACAGTGGATTCTAGGATAGATCTGTTAATTAGGTTTGAGACAGAGAAGGCTATGGAGTGGGCTGCAAGTTTAAGGAAGAGGGGAGGGAGGTTGCCAGTAGAGGGAGAGCCTGATTTTAGTTTTAGTAGAAGGGATTTAATGTAGGCAGTGGAGACAGGTTTAAGAGAGAAAGGCATGTTTCTGTTTGTTATTTGTGTGGTATGAAAGTGGTTTTCAGACTGATAAGTTTGAGTAAGTTTGTGAATAGATTCAATGAAGTGGGTATTGAGTAGGATGGTAGTTTCTTGGGGAATATTGTTAGGATAGGGGTTGGGGGTGTTATGGGTACCAGGGTACAAGATTTTGTGGATGGAATGCCAGAATTTCTTAGAGTTAGAATTGTGGGTGAATTGGGCATTGTAGTAGAATTCTTTCTTGTCTGTATTAATCTGTTTTTTAGAAAAGTTTCAAAGTTTTTTATACTTTTGGAAAAGTGTTGTGGATTTAGTTTGTAGCCATTGTTTCAAATACTTGTCCCTTTTTTATGAGAGTGATGGTGTCTTTAGAGATGTAAAGAGAGTAAGTTGCTTTAACCCTAATGTTTCTTAGAGGGGCTACAGAGTCAAGGATATCTAAAAAAGTGCGATTGAAATGTTAAACTGCATCGGTGAGGGAAAGATACTTAAGGAGGGACCAGTTAATAGAAGCAGATCTACTATTAAAGTTTTCAGCATTAAAAGAAGAGAAGTTTTGACATTCTCTGTAGTGGTGGGGCTTAGGTATTTGGAGGGAGTGTCTTAGGACACGAGTAGGCAGGTGGTCTCTAAAGGAGTCAGGTTGGGTGCTGGGGTTATGACAGAGAGTTGGATCAGAAATAAGAATCCAGTCTAAGGTGGAGCAGTTAGTATTGTTGTTGTAGAAATGTGTGGGGGTAGTAATAAGTTGATGGAAGCCATGGCGGTTGATATGAGGGGAAGAGGATGTAGTGGATAATTTTTGCCAGTCAGTATTTACATCACCAAATAGAATGGTCTCACATGGGGATGTGCAGAGAGATCTAGGATAGGACCCATTCCAGGATGGGATTGTTGTTACCACATAGCTGCAATGGCAATTTTTTTTTTTGAGGATTGAGGTGACAGTTAAGAATAAGTAGTTGAGCTAGGTGGAAATTGGGCTAGGATATAGGTGGGGGGGAGGATGAAGCGCTCGTGTACATAATTACAACACCACCACCTTTTATGTTAGCTCTGTCAAGACAATATATGTTGTAGTGAGGAGGCAGTATTTCAGTATTAGGGATGTGTGGTTTTAACCAAGTTTCAGATAGGGTAAGATATGTGGGGAGTAGTGGGTGATCCAGGAGTGTAGCTCAGTAATGTTCTTAGGCAGACTCTGCATGTAAATGGCATAAAAAGAGAGATGTTTAGGTCGGTAGGTATAAGTTGTAGTTGGGATGGAGGGGCAGGGTTGGGGTGGATGTCACCATATAATAGTACGGCTTTAGGGGGTGGGGTTGGTTTGACAGTGTAAAAATAGGAACTATAGAGTTCATGTTTAGGCTTAGGATGAGTATTTTGAGTTTCTGGAGCTGATTAAAGGAGGAATTGAAAAGAGAGGGCGAGATTAGGAAGGGCAGGGAGGGTTCCTGGTGAAGTAAGAGAACAGTATGTATAGGGGATGCATGAAAGAGATTAGGTTTTGTATGATAGGAGGTAAGGAATGAGAAGTATTGCAATAGAATAGCTATGAGGTAGAGGGTGAGCGCAATGTGTGTGTGAGCCATGGGTAGTAGAAATTTAGGAATATGTAGTGGTAAGAGTTGAGATGAATGTAGGTGAGGTTACCTCAGAGAGGTGGGATAGTGGATAGGGAAAAGTAGGAGGAGATTAGTAATCTGCATCTCAGGTGACTGACAGAGTGGCAGGGAGGGAGGGAGGGATGGGTGAGCCCATCCTGCGAGGAAGGATGGTACATGGATGTCTTCAGACAATGATCCTTGGTGGAGGCTATGGATGTCACTAGAGGATGTGTGGTCAGTGTGGGGCAGTGAGGCTTGGCTGAGCTGCTGTGAAGGTGGGGCAATATGCTGCGGATCTGTAATTGGTCCCAAGCAATTACAGGAATAAGTCTGAGGTGGCATGTGTTAGCTGATTGAGCTGGCATGGATGGGCTACAAGGATCTGGCTGGTAATAACGAAGGGAAAAAAGAAAAGGGTAGAGCCCTAGAATTACATACTTATGAGCTTCTGGATTGGCTGTGTTCTGTTACTGATTTTGAGAAGCATTTTACTGTCATCCTAGGTCCTTTTATGGTTTTCATGACGGGCTTCCCCTATGTTGTGTATGTGACATGTCATCATCATACATTTTATTGTGTATTTTCCTGTTTTTCTTTTTCAGTTCCATTTCTTTTTGATTAAGAAGTATATTTATCTAAAGGAAGTATTGTTGTGTTGTCCTACCTAAAAAAAAAAAAAAAAAAAAAAAAAAAAAAAAAATAAAAAAAAAAATTGGACTTGGAAATTATTGCAAAATCTGGAATGGTTCTTATTTGCCTGTGGCCTCTGGATATATTATCCATTACGATTACTTTTACTTTTTTTACAAGATACAATTAGTATTTTGGAGGTGGTTTGCAGTGAAAAGAGAGGTGGTTCTTGCTATTCATGAAATTTCTTCTCATCAGCTTGCCGCAAGCCTACCTTTGATGGGTGCTTCCAACAACTGATTTTGAAGTCAAGAGATCTCAAGGATTGGGATTTTCATGAGAGGTTAACCACCTTTGGCAATTTATTCACATATGCTATCAGCTATGAATTAATTCAGCATTTTTTTTTTATTTTTTCAAAAATCTTGATTTTTCTTTCTTCCCAAATAAAACAAAAAATGAACAACAAATTTTTGTTTCTGCTTTGATTTTCTGCTTTATCTTCCCTTTCTGTGCTAAATATAACCTTTTCCAGTATATAATATATGGGATCATTTCTTCCATTATGGCATGGAGATCCTTTGGATTGCCTCGTTGCAAGTTCATCTCTCTATGTTGGCAATGCCAGCATCTTTTTGCACATTTGTTATTTTTTGGATGGATTATGGTATTTTTCTGTTTTGAATTTGTTATTCAAGTACTGATATAGATGATACTTATTGAAGACTAGATCTATAGTTTCTGACTTTTATGACTCCATTGCTTTACCTCCCATCTTCCATCAGCTTTGACATACCCTCCATGAAATTTCTTCTTCAAAAAAATTCTGGAAAGAAATGAAATTGTAAAAAATTATGGATATTAATTAATGTAAAATATAAAATTTAAAAAATATAAATTACACACACTACACTAATGATGAATAATTTACACTTTTACATATGTAATGGCAATAATTTATCTGAGTTATGCAGTGATATTTGAATCTGATAATAACTAATAGTAGATTTGAATTGACTTCAACTATCAGTGTGATTTTTGTAAATGCAGATGTGATTTTCAGTTTTTATACAGTCCAGGGGGGAGAAGGGTTAGATAATTAGATGACCTTAAAGGAGAAGGGAAAAAAGGTTAGCAATGTAAATGTCAATTATGCTAAAGGATTATAAAAAAATATTTTAAAACGTAAAATTTTAATTTATTGCTTTCTATAGACATAACTATATATTAATAACTTGTTATGCGCACTTGTACCCAGAGTTGGCCAGAATTAATTAGGCCAATGTTGTACCCAGATACTACTGGTGAGGCATAGATTGATAGATTGAGGCATTATGTACTCAGATACTGTATATAACTTCTCCATGGTCATTTAACACCATGTTTTACCTCACTGGCTATTCCCATACTCTATTTTAACTGTATAGCCACCTAAAATGTTCAATAATGTTAGCATTTAATAAAGTATTTGTGTGATGGTTGCACATTTGCAGTAGTAAATTGAAATAAAAATATTTTTAAAAGTGAATATTTGCAGAATTATTTGTCTTCCACAAATGTTGTTTAGATCAAAAATTGTAAATAAAAATATGTTTATAAAAATTATTTTAATAAAATGTTATGGAAAAATAAATGGTAGTTAATTGTTAAAAAACTTTGTAAACATACCATAATACAAAATTAAGGATGGACACCATAAAACACATTTTTAAATCTCAGACATAAAACATAAAAGCCATCTCAAAGATCAAGTGGCAACATATTTCTCACCAATGTAACTGATTAAAGAATGCAACCTAAAATGGTTATGAAGTTCTTCTTAAACTTTGAGTTCTTCTTTCTCTCCTAAATCTTGTTAGGGTTTGACACACACACACACACACACACACACACACACACACACACACACACACACACACACACACACACACACACATACACACACTCGCACCTAGGACCAAGGGGCAGTTACTAAGTTCCCACCACACCAAGGGAAGCACCGGGGATGGAGGACACGGGAGAACCCGAACTCCACACAAATCACACCACAGAAGGGAAGGGAGAACCAGAAGCAAGGAAGGCCTTGCTGCGCATTGGGTACCAAAACCAAAGCTTGTGAGGCTGCATAAGACTGAAAACCTGACTTGTAACTTGACTGCAAGAAACTAACTTTACATGTAGTTTTGTAACTTTTTTTTGCATATTTTTTGCTTTTGTGTATGAATATTCTTGTGGCCTTAAATGTATACATGCACAGCTGCTTCTGGCAACATTGTCATTTCTTTCACTGTACCGAAATTTTTAATTTTTGTTCATACCCACACCTTAATTTGTGATTTTGTTATATACGTAATTAATAAATCACGGTGATATTAATATGAAATCTATATCAGCCATGTATTTTTATTTTATGTACACCAGTTCCAGCATGTATCATGGAGCCTATTACACCTTTATATAATACAATGCCATTTATATACAGAATCATTACTCAATGAATGCCATTTCAAAATAGATGTATATCAGATAGAAATGTAGCAATACATAAATGTGAATGTTCCACCAAGCATCATGTCCTCCAGAAACTGCCAGAAATAAAGAAACCACCAGACAAAAGATAATACACCAATAAATGTTGCCCACTTGTGTAATAAAGAGATTAGAGATGAATATGAGATGAATATACATATTAACACATGTATATATACTTGCTGCATTAAATTGCCACCAACCACTTGTAGTGACTTTTGACAATTGCACATGTACATGAACCAATTACATCAGTACCATAAACACACTAATGTGTCTACATGTGATATTTTCAGTAGTTGCAACAAATACACCTAGATGATATCAGTTTATAATCATTACAATGGTAGACATACCAATTATTGGCAGATTATAACATTCTTACATTTGTGCATAGATTGTCCACAATGATACATACAATGCTAAACATTAGACACAGGTGGTCAAATTCATGAATCTTGCTTCTACAATTAAAAATAAGATGTCTTATTGTTAATTAATGATTAATAACAAATTACAAAATCAAATGTCAAAACTCTGTCTAAAGTGTTTCCAATCACCACAAAAACACACACACACACACACACACACACACACACACACACACACACACACACACACACACACACAACACACACACACACACACACACACACACACACACACACACACACACACACACACACACACACACACACACACACACACATTTTTTGTCATCTTACGGTAAAGATGTCTGCCAGGAGAAGTGTTCATTTTGCATACCTACTGTCCTGCTTACAAAACTGTGTTGACTGGAAAATTAAGGAATGGTGAGAAATTTTAGCCAGTTCCAAGTAGAACTGTGTAATGGACTTGAAATATGATTTGGTTGTACATAGAGGATATCAGGAAGCTACGTAGCTCATAGACTACATATAATCATGGACTAAAAGTAAATGTTTTAAAAAGATACATTATTGTCTCCTTTGGGAAGCCATATACCCCAGGGAACTGCTACATTGACAATATGCACGCACCTGAGAATTGACCCAGTTGTTGAGGATTTTGGAACTAACTTTTAACCGACATGTGTCTATTGTAAGAAAGTCCTTCTATATTGTGCAGCTTATAAACAAAAGGATTATGTCTATATCTAGGGAAAGGATACTAGGCCTAAACACATGTCCTACACTGACTGACCCAAAACCCTGTCCCTATTCTCTGAATCATACAGCTTGCTAAGAGGTAACGTGTGTCTGGAGTACAAGCCATCTTCTAATCCATTACTGATGGATTTACTGCACATCAGCAATTCAAATGACATCAGAAATACTCAGTCTAGGGATTTAAACCTCTTCTGCAAAAACAGAATGGTTTGGAGGGATGGGTATATTTCTCAGAGGATGCGTCTGCTGTGGAACAAACTGCCAATCCACATAAAACAAAGTTCATTCCTGTCCATATTCAAATGGAATTTACATTTATAGATGAGAAATAAAAAAAAAAAATTTACTCCAGGACTTCCCCCATACTGCTAATGGACAGAGGCAGCTCCTAAATGCTTTATCCCATGTGTGGGTCCCTTGAAATTACTTATGGAATGATCTCAGTTATTGTCATTTGGGGAAATATACAGTTATTGATCATGTGATGAGTATGGCCAATCTATAACTAAATGGGATAGGTTATTTTGAGCACAAGAAGGGAAAGTGGTTACGCTTAAAATGGCTTTCAAGGGCAGCTTGCTTAGTACCTACCTAAGAAACTATAGCTCTTCAGAGAATGGCCAGAAATAGAATGTAGAATACCAAGTTTAAGCACAGAGTAGGCATTCAATAAAAATATGAAACAGAACCCATAGTATAGGCAAGGATAGAAAGACTTCATGAATAGGACTATTGAGGTGAACAAGTTAAAACAGACCCTTTGTATCCTGCTTGTCTGAGAGATTTCTAGAGGGCCGTTAGACTCTCTTTAGCCAATAGAAGGCTGCAGAGTTCTTAAAATCTTATTGTCTACATTCTGTAACAAAAAGCATAGACTGATTTCCCTACCTAAAGCAGCTGTACATGTTGAATTTCTGAGTATTCCATGGTGTATCAGAATCGGGACTTGTCTATAGACACTTGCCTGATTGGTGAATCCATGTGAGCCTTCTTCATTTTCCTTTATGGACTCTAGTAATTTGTCAGGTGCAATCTTACAGTTGCAAAATTTGCCACATTAGCTTGGTCTCCTGTTAACTTGTCACAATAAGTTTTGTAATCATTTCAATGTCAACTGTTCGATTCAATGAACATTTCTGTTGTGAATATGGGCTTGCATTATTAGGTTTTCTCCTGATACTTTGCCTCCTTCTTTGTTTTAATTTAAGGAGTTAATTTTACTTTACTTATTATGGAGCCAGGACGATGTGTGATGGTAAAGAGTAGGGTGGAGTCATTCTCAATAAGTACAGCAAAGTCCTTAATGGGTGCAGGGAAAATTGGTTTGAGAAGACAGACTAGGTTATATAAATCCCACATGCATATCATTTTAGTCACCCATGTGTTTTTTCTTTTTTTGGCTATGTGGTTATGATTCACAGTGGAACATGGAAAGAGCTGAATTTTTTTATCTAATTTATATCTAGAACCAGAGGGTGGGCTTTATCACATGTTCATATTTTCCTACCTTTTTTCCCCTCCCTATGGAAAGAATATCAGACTACTAGGTTTATTTTCAGTTTATTCCAAAACAAATGCCCTTTTGTTGCTCTGTGTCACTGAGATTTTCTTTTTCCAAGTTGAGTATGCTGTATTCCTTGCATTCGGTATCAATATTGATGATTTGATTGTTACTGGTTGTATCTACTATTCTGAAGATGTTTCATTTAAGTTAGTTTTGGGGCATAAGCTGAGTGTGGGTGTTTACTTGGGGTAGAGGTATGAGCTGTCTCCTGACCTTGAGAGCTCACATATGACATTTGTACAAAGATCTTGAGACTTTTTGAGCACCTCATCAATTTGATTCCATGAATTCTGGAGTCAGTATGTTTGTTAATTCCTTCACATTATATTATAATGTTACATGAGTTGAAGGGCCTAATATCTGGATATTTCTTACTGCCATTTTCTAGTCTCTTCTTCCTCTGGCTTCAGTCACAGCCATGGAATTCCTCAGGATCCTTGGGTTTATGGCTTCTCCCATGCTCTCTGCGGCCAGCCTCTACATGAGAAAGCTCCAAGTTTGCCACCCTGTGGACTTCCAAGTAAATTTCCTTTCCTGTCTCAAATTTGAGATTCAGTGGTAAATTCTTCCACTTTCTCTCAACCCAGGGCTTCCTTTCTAAGCTCCAGTCCCGTCTCAAGAGCTCTTTGCAGACACCTCACACAGGGGATGGGGGAACTCCTTTTGCTTTCTCAAGGTTCAGACTCTATAACCTCTTCATCAGAGGTCAGACCACATTGATATAAAGGAGATCAGGGCTCTTCTTTAGCTCTTCAGGCTTTTCATTCCCTTCTTCATCTCAGAACCCTTAAAGTATTCACAGACAATGCCACAGTGATGTGGTATGTCAACAAACAAGCGGGTATAAGGTCTTGCAGGCTAGCTCTTCAGGTCTGGGATCTAACTGGCTAGTATCTAGTGATTCTTCAGGCAGTTTGTATTCCCTTGGAGCACAATCTAGTAGCAGACTTCTTGAGAAGTCCAGCTCACAAGTGGATTGTTCACAGAGATGTCTTCCTGGACATTATTCATCAGTGGGGTATTTCTCAGGTGTATTGTTTTGGCTCCACTCTGAACCAACAACTTACTCTGTTCTGTTCCAGAATCCCAAGAACCCTGACTTTGAAAGTGGGCTCCCTGTCTTTTCCTTTGAAAGTGATATTTCTGTATGGCTTCCCTCCCCTTCCTCTGCTACCACTAGTCTTGCATAAGATCAGGCAGGACTCTTTCTAAAATCTTGCTAGTGACTCCCATTTGTTCCAGAGAGCATTGGTTCCCCCTTCTTTCTCACTTGTCCAGGGGCAATCACCACAAATTACCTCACCAGGTGGAAATTCTCACACAAGGCATGGGATTTCTTATCCATCGTCACTTGTGCACTCTTCAACTGACACTGTGGGTGATAGGGTTTTGATTCCTTTCAGGCACCTCCTGAGGACATGCTTTAGGTTCTGCAATAGGCCAAGAAACTTACTACCAGGAAATTGTATATGCCTAAATAGAAAATATATTCTGTCTGGTGCCTCTTTCACTATCAGGATCCCCTATCTGTAGAGGCTCCTCTGGTTTTCCATTATTTCTATGATCTGTTCCATGATGGGTTGCCATATTCTTCAGTTAAAACTCACCAGTCAGCAATTTCAGCCTGTCTGCTCTTGATTCCTCCTGTGGCCTCCATATTTGAGGTAAAACAATTTCTGACAGGCATCTTTCATACCTAGCATCTCAGGAAGCCCATTTTGCCTTCCTGGTACCTTGATTTTGTACTTGAAAAAAATTGACTCTGGATCCTTTTGGGCCTGCTTCTTCAACTTCCTTACAACATTGTACTTGGAAGGCTGTTCTTTTTTGGCTGTCACATCAGCCAAGAGGGTGTCTGAACTTCAGGGTCTCATGGTTGTTCCTCCTCTTAGTTTTCCACAGAGACAGAGTGTCTCTTCATTCTAAGCCTTTTTTGTGTCAAAAGTGGCCAATAGGTTGCTCCTTAATCAGTCTATTCCACTTCCTTCCTTTTTTCCTTCTCCGCAGTCTGCCAGTGAGAAGGTTTATCACACCTTGGATTTGCATAGACAGCTCAGATTTTATTTGGATAAAACTAAAGTTATTTACAAATCTGAGCAGCTTTTCATTTTCCTCCATCCCCTGTCTTGGGGGTTGCCTGTTTCCAGCCAAGCTATCTCTTCCTGGAGATTTCTAAGGCTGTCTGTTTTTGTTATTCTTTTCCTGGTAAATGTCTTTCCTCATCAGTAAAGGCTCATTCTACCCAGGCAGTTGCCTTCTCTGCTGCTTTTTCAATGGGATGGATACCAATTCCATCCTTCAGGCTGCTACTTGGTTCTCTCTTCATACTTTCAGTAAGCATTACAAGTTGGATGTTATTTCCAGGGCCAGAGCTGACTTTGCCAGGACCATCCTGCATGGGTTTCTGGAGGGCTGTCCTCCTTCCAGGCTTCCTCTTGAGCTTTTGTACTCTCCCTTAAGTTAGAAATACTGCAAAAGTGCTATGGAAGGACATAGTTCAGCCATGTAAAATCTTACTATGACAGTAGATGTTCTTTTCTTCACTGTTGCAGTATCCGCTTCCTCCCTCCTGCCCCCTCTGCTCTAGCCTATTCTTTCTTGCCCTCCTGGCCAAGGAGATTTTCTCCCTTTTCTCCTCCTGGATTCACTTGTTTTTTTTTTTTTCTTGTGCAGAGGTACAGTTTTGTTCCTACTGAGGTTTTTCCAGTTGTGAGTGTGTGCATCCATCCATCACCTTTATGCCTTACACCTTGTGTGGGGGGTGTATGTGTGGCACGTGTTGCCTATAAGGATTAAAGTCTTTGGTATACTGGCCGGACATTGTGCTGTCATTGGCAGGAGTTTCCTTAGGTTATGAATACTGCAACAATGAAGAGAAGGACATCTTTTATAGTAGCATACACAACTGTATTGTCTCCAGCCACTATATGATATTCCTGTAGTATTTTCTGCATGCTAGATTTTACATGAGTGAATGGTCCCTGGGAAAAAATGGAATGCATAACTATGATCTACTACAGGCTGATTATAGGTTTTGTTTATTTCCTTGGGTCCTACTCCACCTAAGGAAATGTGTTTGCAGTAATAGATTTTAATAGAGAAGATCCTAGCCATTATAAATATCAAGACAGCATTGGTGCTAGGCTGTCTGAGGGTGCAGTATTATGAAGTACACCTTGTTTATAGTTGCCTAGCTCATGTATGTAAGGCTTAGTCTACTTACCATACAGTTTGTGCCATTCTGGATGCCATTAGAAGAAAAACAGTTACTTCACTATCCTAGTCTAGAATTATAGATATTATTATTTTACCATGGTCTGTAACAGGATGAATAATATAGGCAAACATGTTTTTTGCAGGAGGATTTAATGCAATTTCTTCTATATTTTGTTAAAATATGTATTAAGCAAGTTTTGAATATTCTCTTGCATATATGGCAGTTGTGATGGAGAGGCATAGGGTGCTGAAGGTTTGCCAGCTAAACTTAACTTTTTAACAACCTTTTACCTTCAGCCATAGGACTTCTGTGAGATGGCTGCATCTAGACCCTTTCTCATGGTACATGCCTTCCTACTTGGAAATACTCTTGTGAAACTGGATATACTGACCCAAGATCCAATTTACTCCTCTCACTATTAATTATAAACATTTTATGTCTATCATTTTAAAACTAATGTTTTCAGACTGGTTCACAATGATCAGGCAGATAATGTCCATTGAAGGGCTTTGTGGAGTAATAGCGTTGGTGAGTATTGGTCAGCTGTATCATTAACAACAGAGGAAGCATGGGTTAATGCACATGGACCCTGTTTTTTCTATTTAAGATGATTTACTCACTGTCCTATAAGCTTTGATTCAGGATTCTGCTATTGCAGTGTGTCTTGGTCCCTTATTTTTACTGTTATTATCAATTTTAAAAGGGTTTCTCCAGAGGTGCCATCTTGCACCACTCTTGTTATTATGGTGCTCAAGCCTTTAGCTGTTGTCTTAATCTTCACTATCCCGGATTGCAGAAGAAGGGTTTTATGGCAAAAAGAGAGATATTCTGATTATTAAAACCCTTTCTCTGTAATGTTGATTTTGCCATGTCACAGGTCTGCTATCTTGTCAGAATTTAATCTCTGTGGTAAAATGGTTAATTTGGCAAAGTTTGTTACTTTTACAGGATATGTCCGTCCTGCTCCAGACTTCCAAATATGTTTCATTTGACATTGTAATGCACCTAGTGCTAAATGATTATAGTTCAGTTAAGAATTTAGCATAAGTGATGGTGCTCATCTAGTCAGGATGAAGTAGGAAAACATTGTGGACTCTGTTAAAACAGCTTTATTATTTACAAACACAAACATATATACAAACTAGCTCTCTTATGCATAGATGTTCACACTCCGGCTGTACTCACAAAATGGCACTGAAGTCAGCACGTGCTTGCTATTTATGCTGCACATTCAGGTCTAGACAATATTGACTGACATGCTACAGGTACAAATTAATTTTCCATCATGCACTTACTCAAAACTAGACATATATACAACTGCATCCAAGTTGCTGTATATCTCACACTGGGCCTGGAGATACAACCATATCATGTGATGTATAAATTGGAATTAGCAACTGGGATTGTCTCTGCTGAATGTTCAACCAATGGGATGTTATGAACATTATCAGAAACAGTAGTAGGAAGCAAGACATGTTCTGGGACTGGAACACTGTCTGAATCACTTTGTGATTTAGAACCTGTTATCACAGGAACAATGCTGCAATAACAGTTCTGGTACAGGAAGTAGATGTCTGCGATTCCTCCTGTACTCCACACCCTCAGATTTCACAAGATAGGATCTCAGCTCTTCACATGTATTTGTTACTTGACCAATCCTGTTAAAACATTTCGTTGTTTGTGTCCTTACTGTCTCTCCTTCCTTAAGTGGATGAAGAAATCCTGCTTGATTTGTCATAGCTGGACTTCGGAAAAGAACACTTTCTGAACAATTGGGCTTTGATTGTTTTGTTGTTTTTAGCTTTAGGCCTCAATAAACTGGAACTGATAGGCAGTGTTCTAGTTTGCCTAAACAGAAGTCTTTGAGAAGGTGAGTCAAGTATATCATCAAGGGGTATGTTTCTGAGACTGAATAAGTTTAAAAAGACATCTGTATCATCATGCTTCAACTTCTCAAGTAATTGCTTTGCACTTAGTACGGCACATTCAGCTAGTCCATTTCATTGCAGATATTTTGGACTACTAGTAACATGTACAAAGTCCCATTCTCTTGCGAATTTCTGAAACAACTGACTGGTAAATTGGGTACCATTGTCAGAGATAAGCTTTTGTGGACTTCCGTGGACTGAGAACTGACGTTTCAACTTAGTAATAATAGTAGTGTAAGTTTGGTTGGGTAGTAAATCAATCTCAAACTGATTTGAATAAGAGTCTGCCAGTACTAAGTAATGTTGATTGTTCCGCTTGAATATTCAGTGGCTACTGTTGACCAAGGTAGTTCAGAAACTTGACTTAGCTGAAGTGGTTCTTTTTGCGAATGTGGTTTAATGCTATTGCAAACTGAACAAGAAGAAAGTACTCTATCAATGTCTTTTACTAGAGAAGTCTAAAATAGTAGTCCTCTCACCCTTCTTTTGGTATCTTCGGAAACTGGGTGACCACAATGCAAAATCTGGATGTATTCTTGTTGTAAAGGAGCAGGAACAACAATTTTAGGACCATTGAAAATAATGCCATTTTCCATCAACATCTTATCTCTGTAAGGAAAGTAGGGTTGCACTTCAGGTGGTACACTAGATTTCTTTGATAGCCATCCAACATTAATGTAGTAGTTGAGCTTTTGAAAAATTGGATCAGTCCTTTGAATGATCTCTTAGCTCATCAAGTCTTGTGGTAGAAAGATTATGCACTTCCATGACATCAAAGTCAAAAGTTTCTGCGTCAAGCTGTCCCTTTATATTTCTGGATGATCTGGATAAGGCATCAGACAGATAAAGAAGTTTGCCTTTTGTATGGACCATTTTGTAGTTGTACTTTTGCACTTTAAACATCATTATTTGTAATCTCACTGGAGCAGAATTCATAGGCTTCTTTAAAATAGTAACAAGAGGTTGATGATTAGTTTTAGTCTGAATCATGAAACTTGGAATATGCAAACACTATTGCCAAAAGTGCTTTCTCAATCTGAGCATATTGCATTTCAGTTTGGGTAAGTGTTCTTGATGCACATGCTACTGGCTGAATAGGCTATTGGTCTATCCTCTTGAAGAATAACTGCACCAAGACTAAATTTTGAAGCATCACAGGAAAAAGTTACTGGTTTGTTGACATCATAGTATCTTAATGTAGATGGAGTAGCTATTTTCTGCTTAAGATCTTCAAATGCTCTCTAGTGTTGTTCTAACCAAGACCATGTAACATTCTTATGTGTGAGGTTTCTCAAAGGTGCTGTCAACTCACTGAAGAATAGTATAAACTTCCCTAAATAGTTGAACATACCTAGAAAACGTTGTAGAGCTTGAACATTTGGTGCTGGCATCTCAAGAATGGCTGTTTGCTTGTACGAGTCTGTTTTCAAGCCAATGCTAGAAAATAAATGACCTACATACATAACTTCTGGTAGTCTGAATATACACTTTAGAGGATTGATAGAGGATTGAGCTTTAAGTTCGCTTCACGTGCTTAGTCTGAACCCCTCTCTTAAGATTTCTGTCATGCTTTGCTTCACCATTGCGTCTGACTAACAAATCATCTAGTATTATGGCACAAGGATAACTTGAGAAAATTTGCTCCATTGCATGCTGAAAGACTTCACTTGCATAATTTATTCCAAAAGGCATCTTAAGAAATCTGTATCTTCCAAATGGGGTACTGAATGTAGTCAGTAATGATAATTTACAATCAAGTATCACTTACCGAAGTGAACTTTTTGCATCTAAAACAGAAAAAAAAATAGTAGCATTCGGTATTAGAGCTGCAACTTCTTCGACTGTACACATGGGATGATGTGGTCTCTTTAATGCTTTGTTCAAATCTCTTGGGTCAAAGCATATTCTAATTTCATTTGTGCCTTTTTTTGTGAGCTGCCACCATGGATGACACCCATTCAGTTGGTTTTGTACTGGACAAATTGCACCTTGTTGCACCATTTTATCCAACTGAGCTTTGACTTTATACTACATAGCTACTGGAACTTTTCTTGCTGGTCTGACTACTAGACTGATATCTGGGTCTAACTTCATAGAATTCACAACTGGAAGTTTGCCCAACTAGTCATCAAAAACATCAGCATACTGTGAAAAACTACTGGTAGTGAAGCCGGAACTGGGACATGTGTTTATTTGATTAACTTCTTTGGTAAAAGAAAGATTCATTCTCAAACTGTCTCTGAGATCCACTAATGACTGCACAGGTCTTCGAACTACATAGAATAATAAGCTATAACAGTGCTTAGGCACATAACTTGAAAGCACTACTGAGCCTTCAGTTTATTTTTTCACCTCCATAAACAACAAGTTTCACGCAAGTGGTCACATTTAATTGTTCACCAGCTCTCACCTTAACAAAAGTATCTGCAGACGTGACATTACACCAGTGTCTACTTTGAGCTCAGTGGATTTACCATTGATCTGGGCAGAACAAAATACTTCATTCTTTGCCAACAAATCTACTGCATCGATCTTTTCACCAATAACTGATACACCATCTACACAGAAAGCAGACTGTTGCAGCTCAAGATGAAAAATTTGTTTTTTCGAATAACCCTTCTTTACAACAGTGTAAGACTTACTTGATATGAAAAAATTTTGAAAATGGTTCAATTTCTTACATTTATGGCATTGCTGACTAAATGCTACGCACTTTTCTCTTATAGGCTCATGGTTGGCACCACAGTTGCGACAGTTAACAATAAAGCTTGACATCAGTTTTGCTGACTCACCCTTGTACGGGACTGAGCATGCTCTTTTAACTGAACTAGTCTTAGAACTTGCTAGAAGGTTGCTAGACCTCCTAGGAAAATTCACAGGGGTAGCTGCTGTCATATTTGTCATATTTACCAATAACCTTAATATTGCCACCCAACATGCCGCCATCATCCAATATGCTGACAATTCCTGTCTTATCTGCTCAGCCCACTCCCCTCAAGAACTTCAACCCAAAATGCAAATATCTTTCCAGGACATTGAAAATAACCTCACCAGCCATCAACTCATCCTCAACCCAAATAAAACCAAGCTTATGATCTTCTCTAACAAGTCATCTAAACTCGTTACACCACCCCTCTCCATAATCTTCTCCAATGGTAAATAATCCACCAGTCACACCAAGCTGCTTGGAGTTACCATAGATGATACACTAAAATTTGATAAACACATCTGCCTGACAATTAAAAAAGTCCACTCCAAACTTGGAGCTCTCTACAGGGTAAATCTTACCTCACACAACAAGCTAGACTTGCCACTGCAAGATCTCACTTGTTATCCACCCTCCTCTACTTCTCTCAGCTCTTTACAAACCTACCTAAAACTGATCTCAATAAACTAGCGTCCTGCTCTAACAAAATAGCTAAGTTTGCCACCGATCAACCCCATAAAATCAACCACTACACAACTTTCTGACAACTCAACTGGCTGCAAGTTCCCAACCTGTTAACAATAAAGCAACTCTCTTTTTGTCCATAATATCAAGTACAGCCCCCCAGACTGTCCAGTTTTTTCAAACCTAGTCCAACCTAACTCTAACTGTAGGTTCCTTAGGTCATTCAACAAACTAATGCTAAAAGTGACCCAGTCTCACAACTACCATAGCAACTCCCTCTACTCGTATAAAATAGCCAAGGACTGGAATAAACTACCTCAGCACATCCAAAAAAATCCCAACCTGTCCACATTTAAAACTACCTGGAAAGATTATCTAAATACTGACTGGCTTTGCCCCTGTATTGCTCCTGGATAGTTGCGCTTCCTTAGTGCTCATCTCTGACATGAGTTCCTATTACTACTTACCTATTGCATGATTTGCTTAATATCTCTCTGTTTTCTTGCGGACATGTTATACTTTGTATAACTTCTAAATTTCTGTTTTTGTATTGTGGATATATATGTGTCTATATCATATGTTCAAAGTTTGAAAACGTCAAACGTTAATCAAATTAAATGTTCGAAGTTTCAAATATCGAACACATGAAAAAAAAAAAAAGAAAGGGAACTTACCTGACTTGTGTAAGCAGGGGGGCAAGCACCCCTACATCCCCCCATGTGGGTAGCTGTGCCCCCCACAACCCCCGCTCTTTAAATTTTGCAACTCCAAGACCACACTATAATGCAGTAAAGGGAAGATTTCCCTTTACTGCACTGTAGTGTGGTCTCAGAGTTGGTATATTTAAAGAGCGGGGTGTGCAGGCTTGCCCCCACCCCCCTGCCTACAACAGTTTTTTTTTTTTTTTATCGTACATATGTTCGAAGTTTTATAACTTTGAACATTTAAATTCAATTTTATGATGTTTGAAGATATAAGACTTTGAACATATGATATAGACCCATTGTATATATTATATAACTTAATAATTTACCTCACCTATTTTTGCAAACTATGTAAAAGTATTGCTATGACCTTGCATTCCTTGTGATCTTGCAACATGCATTAAGTCTATATTTGTTCTTAATACTTTTAACTAATTTGTCCTGTTCGGGAGATTTTCTCCCTGGGTCTCTGCTGAAAACAAGTTTCCAGATATGGATAACAAATGTAAATAAATAAATAAATAAAATTATTCTACAGGTGGCATAGTTTTGATTCTTTTAGTCAATGTTGTTTTTTTTTTTTTTTTTTTTTTTATAATATGGCGTATTTTTCTTTTTCCAAGCCCTTCCACTACACCTTCCTGCAAAACTCTTAAGACTATATTTTAGCCTTCCCTTGTGCCTGATTTAATCCTCAGATTAGACCAGCCCCTCATTATGAATCCAAAGAAAAAGGTGGCCTACCTTTGTTGGTGGTCTGTCAGTCATGAGCCATTTATACTGTCCTGTTTTGGTGGCATGCTATACTTAACAATATACAACATCTGATCTCCCCCCTTCAGTTTATTCTCCTTTTAGGTCATTATCATGGGCTTTTGTACATGACTGGCATTGGAACTTGAAATCCATTTTTACTTCCCATATTTGTATTGCTGTTGAGCTGTTACTTATTTCACTGTTGAAATGAGGTTGTTTTTGTTTTCTTGCTTCCTTACATGTTCCCCTAGATTCACCAGATGTATTGCCTTCATTCGCACTGTTTTTTGGTGGAGCAAGAGTATACAGATTTTTTTAAAATAATCTATTCATGGATCTTTGTTATAAATAATTTCAGGAATATAAGGCAGTATTGGTGCATTATTTTCAGTTGCAGTGTTACATAAAAAAGGAGTTGGATGACAAAGCAGCCTTTTCGTTCCCTATGACATCCTTGGGTGGCTCATATTTGTACTTAGTAGCTGCTCTTAAACAGCATGATAAATAATTTCTAAAGTATCAATACACTGTGGGGAAACGGTTTTAGTAAAGACTTTTATGTAAGGGATGTTAGCATGCCCCTTGGCCTTAATGCTCTGAACAAAACATTTCTTGGTTTGTGCATCACTGTGTTTACATTTCCTTGTGTGCTGTTTTATTTTTTCCCCCAGAAGCTATTTTTGCATCTCGCAAATGTCTTGAGTACAGCTAGTTCTTGGTCACATATTTTCAAGTAGTGCCTCGCCATATATATTTTTTGGGACACTGTTGGAGGAAGAATGTAATTGGATTCTCCAGAAGTCAATTTCATTTACCTCTTACTTCTATTTTGAATTTAATTCATCACAATTCCTATGCAAAGATTTGGGCTGTACTACTTTTGTCGATCTGTGTGATGAAGGTCATTACCCGGCATTAGAAGTCAGCATCATTTCCAGTCACTATACTGTTGCCTGTTTGAGAAAGTGTTGACCGAGCTTCTTTTTTTTTTAAGTAGTGGAGCTCCAAATTGGGAACTTTGTAGAGTATAAAGTTACATAAATTTGTGTGCCGTACATAGATTTTTCATATGATGGACAGCGATACAATCTTCTCCTATCTTTCCCATTCTCATTTTTTCTGTTATCAGTTTAAGGCTATTGGTCTGGTTTTCATTTTTTGTGTTTGCTTCAGATTATGCTTATTATATAGTGTTCTCCCCTGTACTTTTGATGGGGACCATTAAAGTGTCAGGTTCAGCTCTAGTACGATCCTAAATAGCTGAAAAAATGGATTTCCATATAACAAGCTCGAGATGGCCATTTCCCAGAATACTTCCTTTTAACTGAGGTATGGGGATCTCACAGTTCATATATATATATATATATATATATATATATATATATATATATATATGTGTGTGTTAGTTTGGGGAGTTTGGAGTGCTTGATGCCCACATCAGGGTTGCGGGGGGACTTGCCCCTGGAAAAAAGGAAATTTAAAGGAGAAGAGCAGTGGTAGAGGTGTTCCTTTGTTTCAGTCTGGTTTCAATAGGGAGCCAATTGTGTTACCTCAGTCTCTTATTTTTTTCTGTAATGTCATTAGTTGACTGTTGTGCATGATTTTTTTTTTTATTAATGGAATGAACATTGGGTATATCATAAGTATCTTAACTGCAGTAATTATTTTTTTACTTGGTTCTAATTATATTTCTGTAGCAAATATTTTATGAAGAGTAACACAGGTTATGTAGCTTTGAGATGTTTATTATGACTTCCATTCTTTTTGTTTTACTATGTTATATATGTCTTCCACTGTTTTGTACAGGAAAAATTTAAATATTCAATAAAGTACTTTATGTAGAAAAGTCATACTGGCATTGACATAAAATCTAGAAATGTATCTTGGATTAACAACTAATTCTTCATTTACAGTACCCATGGCAACGTAGGTTTATCTGCATTAAACATCCAACATTTTGGAAAAAATGTATACTGACTAGCTGAAATTATAAATTTAGTTATTTTCTTACCTGACAGGTGAAGTAAACTGACCTTCACATACCCTCTTAAGCCACAACCTTACTTGCAATGACCAAAGACTGAAGCTGTGCTGATTTCATGAACTCCAGTTGTACCCTGACTTAGATCTAGGTCTATTCCTGTCAAAGTAATAGAAGTCCTAAACATTTGAAGAATTTAAAAAGAGAGAAGTCTTATTACAGTACATTGGACAGTTCAACGTTGCCTATCAGTTAGAACTGTATGGAAACTGAGACACCTGGAGAAGACCCATGTAGAGATGGAGAGAATCTACACACCAGCAGCATAAATTAATTGAATACACAATCACTGAGCAGTGAAGGTCATTTGTTAACTAGGAAACCATTACTGAATAGCTGTGATAATGGAAGGTTAGCGAATGAACCACCATTTTCCCTAAATTAATTTAACAGGCTTAAGCATTATGTCTTTCAAGGTTAGCAGGTTCAAGCTTCATGTCAAAAAGATTGTGCCATCATGATGCTCCTTAGATAGGTTCATAGGTAGGTACAAGGCTATCTGCCCGAGGGCATTATAAGCCTAGCCAGAGTGTGTCGGCTTGCGCCACCCCATTGATTAATTAACTGAGCCTCTGTCAAGCAGAGCCAATGAAGTGATCCCAGGGGTGTATTTTCTGTTACCCATCCACTTGTCAAGGATTTTCTTGAAGAGCGTTAGTGAGGGGCTCTGCCTAATGCAGTTTGGAATTTTGTTCCAAAGCATGGGGAGTCTCTGTGAAAGGAATCTATCCCTCCAGCATGTTCTATTTATTGTTGTGGTGAAGTTTACCTCACTAGAGCACGTGGCTTGCAGTGACTTGGATTTCTTTAGATGGAGCATGTCCATCAATTCTGAGTTGGACATGGCTTTGTAAGTCAGGCAGAGATCATCTCTGAGTAAGTGATATGCCACTGAGCACAGCCAGAGTTTTTTCAGTCAAGCTGCATAGGACATATGTTTGAGGCCAGTAATCCTCTTGGTGAGGTGCTTTTGTGGTCTTTCCAGCTGTTTGAAGTGTCTTGTGAGGTACATCCCAAATGGGGCATTGTACTCTATTATGGGTCTGATGAGTAGAGGGGCACTATAACCTCTTTATTTCTAGATGCAAACCCTTTATTAATTAGATGGACCACATAGAAGGATTTCCTAACTACTTTGGCAATATGATTGTCAAAGGAGAGATTACTATTTACCTGGGTCCCCAGATCTCTTATTACCTCTTCTGTATTAAGGGGGCTGCCGCCTATGTGGTAATTCGTGGGTGTTTTGTTTTCCCCAAATGGGATGACTATGCATTTTTTTGGCATTTAGTTTGAGGCCATGACTTTGATACCAGGTGTCTGTCTCAGTAAGGCCTTTTTGAAGGATGTCCATGTCAGCCAGAGAGTCAGTTATGGTTCCCAGTTTGCAGTCATCGGTGAACTTGGTTAGCCATAGTCGTCCTGTGTTTGCCTTTACTTCTGAGAAGTATATGCCGAACAGTAGGGGTCCCAGGACCAAGCCTTGTGGGACACCACTTGTGACTGGTTTAGAGACGGACCTGGAGCCTGCTATTCTTACCGTGTGAGTTCTGTCTGTAAGCCATTTGGCAACCCATCTTGTAATATAGGGGTTTATGTTCAGACTGGTGAGTTTTTCTATAATACCGAGTGAGGAATGGTGTCGAACACCTTGGCGAGATCAAGGTAGGCTGTGTGAACCACCTTTTCCTAGTATATGGCCTTGGTGACTGTCTTGAAGAAGTCAGTCAGGTTTAGTAGGCATGATCTGCCCTTAACAAAGCCAAACTGGGTCGGGTCAAGTGTTTGGAGGTTCCCAATGTCTTTGTTAATGAGTTCCATGATGGTGCACTCCATAGCCTTGCAGACCAGGCTAGTCCGGCTTATAGTTACTGGGGTCAGTTGTGGTCCCTCCTTTGTGGAGCGGAAAAACTGTTGCTGTGTGCCACTCTATGGGCACGTAGCCTGTGGAGAGGCTGAGGTTGAACAGCATGTTTAGGCAGGGGGTTAGTTTGTTCTGTAGTTCATGCAAGACGCAGCCTGGGACACCATCTGGCCCCATTGATGCTGTGTTTTTGGCTTTTGAAAGGGCTGTTTTCACCTGTGCCTCTGTGATTTCTGGGACACTACACTTTTCCGGTATTGTTGTGGGCCCTTTTGAAGGTGAGAGGGAGGTGAAGTTTGCACTGAATCTTTCTGCCAGGATGTTGGCAATATCAGTAGGTTCAGTATATAGTGTGCTATTTTGCACTAGCTCAGAGCATATCTGCAAGTTGCCACTTAGATTCTTGACATAGCTAAAGAAGGTTTTGTGGTTATCTTTTGAATCCTTGGCTATTTGTCTTTTGAAGTAAGCCTTGGATGATTTTATGAGGGACCTTAGTTTCTTACTGATACTGATCAGGGATGCCTTTCCTTCTTGGGATTTGCTATTTTTCCACCTTTTGTTGTATAACCTGTTTATGGCAGATGGGCAATCAGTTCCCTATCACTGAAAGGACTGATCTCTTGTTCAACATTTTAGTAAAAGGTCCAATTCATTTACTATTATGCTGTTCTATCCAGCAGAGTTTATATTAAGTGGTGCTTTAAAAATCAACCATCAGTCAGGTTAAGAGCAAGTGAGCATGCATTTTTTTTGTATAGCTGTATAGAGTCAGGTACCCATGCTAGTCTACTCTCATGTATAAGAGGATCGAATGACCTTATGCCATACATGGTCTAATTCCTGGCAAGAGTCCAGTGAGTTTTATATTTGCTACAGGGATGTAAAATTCAGTGAAAAGACCATTCTTATCAGGAATGTTGATTAAGCAATCACTCTGTAGCAAATAAATATGTCCAGACAATGTTATTCAATTTGGAATAAAATGTACAACTTCAAACAAGCATAGCAATTATCTTGGTTCTCCCCAGTCCTTCTCTTTGCTTTTTCCATTGGACCCACCCATGTCTCCAACCCTTTCTACCATCTGTTTTTCTTTTAATGCTTACAATATGAGTCATATTCCATTTCAAATTTCCTTTGTCAGATCTGACCACCATACATCTGAGTTCTCCTGATGTGTTCTATCTTTATAATTGCTTTTATTTCTGCTTCATGATGCCTTTTACTGAAGTTCCTCTCATTCCACCTTAGCTTCCACCACTAAATTTGTTCTATATCCACTTCTGAAACCAACATTACCATGGTGCGATCTGTTAAATATCTTTCTTAAGTTGCTACTTTTTTTATTCCCTTTCCTCGACTGTTGTCTCCAGATGTCTACTACCACCTATCTTGATCTCATACATCAGCATCTGTCTGCTTTAATTATTAAGTTTTTTTCTTTCCAAAATGACCTACAGTAGCTTCAGCTGTAACACTGAAGCCCAGTAATAATGCATTCATATTCCATTGTTACATCCTTGCCAATCCATTTTCTTTCAAAAAAAAAAAAATTGAAAACATCTTTTTGATCATTATTAGATATGTTGATTTTTGTCTACTCTCTATTTTTTCTCATTTACTGTGAGGTGTGAATCCATGCATATATCCTGGACCAAACCATCATCATCAGCCTCCTTTTTCACATTTTCTAAATAGATTTGGGGAATCGTGTTAACTGTCGCCATCTCTCTTGATTCAATGCTACACTCCTGCCTTCTCCGACACTCATGCCTGACCGTTACACATCTTCTTTTACACAGTCCATCCACCTGTTTGCTGGATGTCCTCATTTCCTCTTACCTTCTTTCCGTATGTCACAAATCTTTTTCATTAGATTGTCTTCTGCTTTTCTGCACGTGTCGAAGCCACGGTAATCTGTTCTCTTTGCATCTTTTCTGCAATTGGACCTACTTTGGCTTCTGCTCTTATGTCCTCATTTCTTTGTCTGTCCCACAGTTTGCATCCTACCACCCTTCTTAGGCACTTCATTTCCATCACCTCTAGCTTCTTCATCATCTGCTCTGCCTTTCCAGACAGGTTTCTGTACCATAGAGTAGTACTGGTCACACCACTGTCTTGTACACCTTACTTTTCAGCTTCTTTGGCATTCTGATATCATAGACTACACCTGTCACTCTATGCCAGTTGGCTGCAGCCCATTTGATTCTAGCTTTGACCTCTTCCTTCAGACTTCCATTCTCCTCAACCACCCCTCCCAGATACTTGAAGCTATTTACCTGTTCTACTATCTTCCCTTCTATCTCACTTCTCAGCTTCTTCTGATTCTCCCAGTTTGCTGCTATTACAGCTATCTTATCTGTACTTAGTTTCATCCCATGTGCCTTCAGTTTTGCATTGTATTGCTCTATACTTTGCTGGAGTTCTTGCTCAGAGTCTGCCTGTAATGCAACATCATCTGCATACAGCAACTTTGTTGATCTGTCCCCACCAACCTGTTTGCCAATATAGTCCATCACCAGTATGAACAGTAGTTGTCTCAGAGCTGAACCACCCTGGTGTGCACCCACTCCCACTGGGAACCTCTCTGTGAAGTCAAATACTATTCATACTTGAGTCATGGGGTCCTTGTACATAGCCTGCACTAATTCTACCAATGTTTCTGGGACATCAAACCACCACAGTACTGCCCAGATCAGCCTTCTTGGGACCTTATCATATGCTTTCTCCAAATCTAGGAATGCCCAGCTGGACTCTTTCCTCATCTCTAGCTTCTTCTCAACTATCTGTCTCACTGCAAACATCAGGTCAGTTGATGTTCTTCATGTTTCACTGTTGCAGTCATTACATTTGGGTTATCTGCTTGCAGGTAACCCTCAGTCGGCCTGATTATCAAAGTCTTGGATCCTGCGTCAGTTGCTGTCTCATCTTCCATGACATCAGGTAGTCAGGGGTATAAAGCATGCAGCCCGAAGCAGAAGCAGGTCGCAAATGCCGGTCGGCCGACTCCTGAAATTTTTGTTTTTGAGTTTCAGATCCGAAGTCTTCAGCTAAGCTAAGTACCCCATTGGGGAACCTTTTTCTTGCTCAAAACTGATGTCAGTAAAAGTTAACAATTGTATTTCTTATGGAAACAAATACCACATAAAGATTTTCATTCGTACTGCATTCCTTGCTTAGGCCCAGACCACAATGTACCTCGCTGTTGGTTTTGTGCCTTATTCAAACCTCAAACTATTCATCATCAGTTAATTTTCGCATCTGAATATTTTAGTACTCAGTTCGATTATCCAGAAATTGCTTCGGTAAGCCACCCAACTACTGAAATTCCAAAAAAATGCAAAGATAAATACAGACAGACCACATAGGTCCAAAGCTGCCGACGACGCTTCTCCTAAGCTAGTCGCCAGTACTCAGTGAGGCGCTTTCGCAGTCCCTGATACCTGCTACTTTAGATTTGCAGGCCTCTACTGAGACCCATTTGGAGTCCAGTATGCTGTGAGATGCTTCTTCGACTGTGGAACCTGCGGATGTCTCTACCTTGGATGGGTCCGGAGCAGGCACCGGCTTCTGAGGGTGTATTCAGGCCTACTGACTTGCATATTAAACTGACGCCATCTTCTTCAAGGCCTAAAAATTGATCCATGCCTAGAAAACCCATTCCCAGACCACATGGTCAGGCTCCTATGCCTAAAAAACAAATGATAAGAATGGCTGAAGACCTTTGTACTCTAATCAGGGGAAGCCACCCTTCTCCCCTCTAAGAGACCTAGAACTGATTTTCCTTCTGATTCTTCTGATCAGGATTCTGAAATTTCTGTTTTCTCTGATGACCAGGAGTTGCCCTTATCTACCTATGAGGATTCTGATGCAGAGGACTCCATTCCATGTGCTTCCCCTCCAGAGGATTTCTCTTTTGGTGAAACTTTGCATACTCTTAGGGAGCATTTCCGCTGAGAAAGCCAGGATTACTCTGACTCCAAAAAGAGGCTTAGGGAATTCTTACTCCTACCTCAACACAGGCCTTTAGCTATCCCCACTGTACTGGACATTGTAGATGATGCCTTCTCGGAATCTAGCCTGGCCCCTGACACTTTACCTCCAGCTCCCAGAAAACCTGACAGGTATTACAGAGTTCCTGACTCTAACAAGTTCTCTTTAAGAATCCTACTGTGGATCCTGAGACCATTTCACAGGGACTTAAGGGCATTAAAGCTACTACTACCAAAAATCCTACTTCCTCTGACAGAGACTCCAGGGCACTGGATAGATGGGGTAAGAAGGTATTCACTTCAGCAACATTGGCCATTAGGGCCTTGAATTTCCAATTTCATATGTTAAAGTCTCAGCAGCATATTATTGGATTGCTTAAACAGAAATTGATTGTGCTGAAAATAAAGAATTACAGGATTTAATGCATTCTGCTGAACAAGGTGGAAAACATACTTTGCAATGTGGTTTTGATTCATTAGTGGCATCTTGCAGGGCTGCTGTCACTGGGTCTGCATTTAGAAAGCATGTTTGGCTTAAGGAGCAATCTTTGCCAGATCATGTTAAAGCTAAATTACTGGATGCTCCCTTAAACCAAGACCGCCTGTTTGGCAACTAAGCAGAAAAAATACTTAAAAAGATGGAGGAAAAAGCTAAATCTATGCAAACTGTTAAAGATTTCCTGCAAATACAACCTCACAGATTTAGTAGGCACTGGCCTTCTAAGAAATGACCCTTTCCTGCCTCTTCCAAGCCTTCTCAGTCCAAACCCAGAACCAGCAGAACACCCAGGCTTCAGTCCCAAGGTACTCACAGGCTTAAGCAGTGGGGAGCTCCCACTTCCAAAGCTGAAAGTAGTAAGACACCCCCATGGTAAACTGTCACAATGACTTAACTTTAAACCTTCCAAGCCCTGCTCAACTGACTGTTCCTTTAGGGGGTAAAATCGCCCTGCATGTAAAAAACTGGGAACTCATTACCCAAGACAAATGGATTTTAAATATAGTTTCCCAAGGATACAGATTCCACTTCCACTCCTTACCAACCCAAAACGGTTGGCCAGACCTACCCCCACATCAGTGGCAGAGGCTCAAAAGCAAGTTCTCTCTCTTCAAAGCATCAGGGCTATTCAACCTGTCCCAGAAGAAGAATGGGGGTAAGGTTTCTACTCAAGACTTTTCCTGGTAACCAGAAAAGACCATTCCTGGCATCCTATTCTGGGCCTGTCTATCCTAAACACTTTTTTGTTAATCCCAAAATTCAAAATGCTAACTCTTCATCAGCTGCTTCCTACGCTGTGCAAGAATGCCTGGTTGGCAACACTGGATTTAAAGGAAGCCTACCTGCACATCCCAATAAGGGAATCTTGTAGAAGATACCTACGCTTCAGAGCAGGCTACATGCACTATCAGTTCTCTGCATTGCCCTTTGGCTTATCTACTGCACCCAGGGTATTCACAAAGTGCCTAGCTTCAGTCATTGCATTTTGCAGGCAAAGAAATATTCAAATATACCCATACCTGGACAATAGTCTAATTCAGACAGAAAACCAGGACATGCTATTAAATCATCTGGCATTTGTAAAGAAATTACTAACTTCTCTGGGGTACATCATAAATGAAAAGAAATCACATCTAGTATCCTGCCAACAAATTGTATTCCTGGGAGCAAGCTTGAATACAACTTCTGAGATTATATTCCTCACGTGACAGCCTACTGGCCACAAAGACCCAGCTATCTGCAATGAAAATACTGCAAGCCCTGGGGTTCATGTCCTCTTGCATTCTACTAATTCCATATGCAAGATTGCATATGAGGAAACTACAATGGTATCTAAAAAGCCTATGGTGCCAACATTCTCAGGACCTAGAATCAATGATTCCTATCATACCTTGTCTAAAAACAGAGTTCCTTTGGTGGGTAGAGGCCTGCCACCTAAACAAGGGACTGCCATTCACTGTACTCCCTGTCGCCCAAACCCTAACAGATGCATCAGACTATGAATGGGGGGCTCACTTGGCAGTGCATTCAGGACAAATGGAACCCGAGTCAAATGCACCTGCATATCAATCAAAAAGAAATGTTAGCTGTACAGAATGCTCTGACAGCCTTCAAGGACCACATTCTTCCAGGACAGTTATTGGTAAAGACGGACAACACCACTGTTATGTGGTACATAAACAAGCAGGGTGCGACCCATTCATACCCCCTCTGCAGACTAGCCATGGCTCCGTGGAACACAGCCTTGAACTACCAAGTGCAACTACAAGCTCAATTCCTGCCAGGCAAGCTAAATACACTGGTAGATGACCTAAGCAGAAATCTCATGGACCCACACGAGAGGAAACTGGAACCAAAGATATTCAACATTTTGAGAATCAAATGGGAGAGCCCAGAGATAGACCTGTTTGCCTTCCCTCAGAACTACCAGTTGGACAAATTCTGCACAAGGACTCCCCACAGACAAGCTTGGAAAGTGGATGCTTTGTCCTTCAGCTGGAAATCAGTTTATGCCTTTCCCCCTCTGCCTCTCCTCTCCAAAGTGCTACTAAAGATCAAACAGGACAAACCAAGGAGAATACTTATTGCACCAGACTGGCTATGCCAACACTGATACCCCCTCTTGCGCAGTGTGTCATTTCTGGAACCTTGGCACCTGCCTCTGACCCCTGCCCTGCTGTCCCAGCAGGAGGGCTAGATTCTGCACCCACAGCTTCAAACCCTGAACCTTGCAGCCTGGCTAATTACATGACCTCTCCTTTACCATCCCTCAGTAAGCAAGTGATGGATGTCATTCTGGAGGCAAGGAGACCTAGTACTAGAAAATCCTATGCTGAAAAATAGAAGAGGTTCTGTTCCTGGAGCCAAACACAGGAGATTGACACAACTGTGCCCAATTTACTGCTCATTCTTCAATACTTAACTGAGATGCTACACAAGAGCCTTTCCTTTTCTTCCATCAAAATTCATGCCTCCGTCATCTCAGCTCATTATAATACAGAGCCACCCCTCTTCTCTCATCCACTGCTGAAGCAATTCCTCAGAGGGACAAAAAACTTAAGACCACCCAGGAGAGCCCCTACTCCAGCCTGGGACCTTAACTTTGTATTGGGAAAGCTCACTCTACCTCCCTTTGAGCCAGCTGCAAATGCAGAGTTGAAATTCCTTTCTAGGAAATCAGCTTTCCTCCTAGCTATCACTTCAGCAAGAAGGGTGTCTGAATTACAGGCCCTCATGGCAGTGGAGCCTTTCATCATCTTTCATGCAGACAGGGTGTCCCTCAGGACCAATCCCTCCTTTATGCCCAAAGGGGGTATCCAGTGTGGCCCTTAATCAGTCCAATAATTTGCCAACCTTCTTTTCTAATCCACAGAACAAAGGGGAATGAATACTACACTCCTTGGACGTGCACAGACAACTTAGATTTTACTTGGACAGGACTAAGCCTCTCAGGACATCTGAACAACTGCTAGTTGCATTTGCTGCAGTGGCATAGGAGAAGGCCATTTCAAAGCATACCATTTCTAAATGGATAGGCCATTGCATTAATTTCTGCTGTAAGCATCATGGAAGACCTACCCCACAGGGGAAAAGGCCACATTCAACCAGGGCTGCATCTACCTCTACAGCCTTTCTCAGAGGTGTCCCTACCCCTGACATCCTAGAAGCTGCTACATGGAATTCTGTACATACCTTCACCAAGCAGTACCACTTGCCAATTTTTTGCCACTGCAGTCTTGCAGGGCCTTATAGCTGGTCCTAATGCTAACTGCCTCCTCCCTTCCTTAGCTTTGGGAATCTACCCAAATGTAATGACTGCAACAGTGAAACACGAAGAACATAGTATAGTTGTGTACACTTACCATAAATGTAGATGTTCGAGTGTATTCACTGTTGCATTCCTGGTTACCCTCCCTCCAGCCCTCTTCTATTGACTATACCTCTATTCTTGCTTACTATACTTAAAGCTTTCTGGTGTATTTGCTTTTTGTTGGAGGTGTAACCTTGTATATAATTGCTTCCCATTATGGGGCACCTCACATCTGGGGCAAGAAAAACTGATGTAATGGTGTTGGCTGCATGCTTTATACCCCTGACTACCTGACATCATGGAAGATGAGACAGCAACCGACGCAGGACCCAAGACTTTGATAATCAGGCCGACTGAGGGCTATCTGCAAGAAGATAACCAAAATGTAATGACTGCAACAGTGAATACACTTGAACATCTACATTTATGTTAAGTGTACACAACTGTACTTTCTGCATCCTAATCTGAATCCGAACTGCTCATCTCCCATCTTACATTCTACTACTCTATGGATGCGTTTATCAATCACCCTTTCTAGAACTTTCATGCAATGTGATAGGAGTTTGATTCCTCTATACTGTCCATAGTTGTGGATGTCCCCTTTGTTCTTGTACACTGGCACAAGTATGCTTACTCTCCACTCATCTGAGATACACCTTTCTCTCCACATGACTTTGAGTCCTATCTCACCCAGCATCTTTATCATATCTGCTGTGACCTCATCTGAACCTGCTGCTTTCTCTGACTTCATTTTCCTTAGTGGTATTCTTACTACTTCTAGGGTGGGCTCCTCCTCTTCTCCCATTGTAGGCTGTTTCTGGGGCAGTACAGCTTCAGTGGGGTTTTCTTCATTCAGAGGTTGCCGGAAATACTCCTTCCATCTGCCTTTGGCCTGTGGATTGGTGAGCAGGTTGTTGCTGGCATCCCTTATGAAGGGTGTCTGACATTCTTCATCTTTCTATCTTTGCCTTGCAATCTGATATAGTTTCTTTGTCCCACATAATGAGTCACTTTCCAGAAGTTAGTAGAGTGGCTCTGATGCCCTGTTCTTTGCTTTTGCAGTTTTTTTCTTAGCTTCTTCGTTAGCCAACCAGTAGTCCTTTCTAGCCCGGTCAGTCTTTTCTATCTCCAACTTCTTCCTGCATTCCTCCTTTCTTTTGATGACTTCCTGGACTTGAATTGTTGTATTTTCTCTCCAGTCAACTTCCAGGTCTTCAGCTTGGTCTCAGTTGACCATAGAGTCTTCTCTGATCACTTCTTGCAGCTGATTGTGGCAATCAGTGGTTTATACTGTGGGCTGACTGTTTCAATGGGGATGATTTTTCAATCACTGATTCTTCCCAGGTGCCTTTTCCTTACTAGGAGGAAGTCCTCCCGAGTTGCATGTTGGCCACTCTTGTATGTGATCTTGTGACTGTCTCTCTTTCTCAACCATTTCTCAACCATGTGTTGGCTACTGTCAAGCCATTTGCTAGACAGAAGTTTAGAATAACCTCTCTCTCTTTATTCCTGTTGCCCCACCCATGTGGACCCAGGCAGTCCTCGTATCCTGTTCTGTCTGTCCTGACATGTGCATTCAAGTCACCCATTATCAACATCAATTCATGATGTCCTGCTTTATCTAGCAGGTCCTACAACTGCTGTCTGAATGCACTCTATTCCTCACTATCACAACCCTGCTGTGGGACATCGGCTGAGATTATTAATATTGCCCTATCATTACACTGGAGTTTGATTGCTGCGAGTCTGTCACTAATTCTGATGATAACCCTCACTGTCTTCTGAAGCAACACTCTCACCACAATTCTCACACCATTTCTAGCCTGTCCCCCTCCTGAATAGTAGTCCACTGCCCTTCCATCTTTTCTCTTGGATACCTAGGATATGCAGCCTCCTCCGTATCATCATGTCATCCAACCAACTTCCAGAAATTTCTTCAGCAGTGCTTATGTGAATTTAATGCATATGAGGTCATTATAAAAAAATGGTACCTTCCATCTCTTTTCTTCTTACTAGTCTTGTAAGAATAAATGCTGTTTTCCACTCTTCTTGCATGTTATCTTTTTATTTGTTAGATAGGTTACCTGATATAGTAAGCTCAAATATCACAAGATCGCAAAGGCTGCTTTTCTTTATTAGAACCATCCAAGCCCCTATCTTCTCTCCTTCAAAACACAGGCACTCCCAACATGGCACTTTATAGAGTTACTAATCTAAATCCGTATTCTCTCATGCTGAATGCAGCCTGTGCTATTACTAATATTGATAGTTTCCTGCTGACTATTTTTGCAATACCTTGGTTGTTGAGGACAGAAGAACAAATAATGTAATGGAAATCCATTCCATGGTCATAAAAGATTCCTCCAACGCATATTACCAGGGCACAGCTAATGCAACCATTAGTACAGATAATACTAAATTTAATTATTTGTCAGTGTTTGATATTCCAGGCTTTATTATTATGTATAAAGTTGTCAAGTAGAACATCTACAACATAAAATACCAAATCCAATATTGCCAAATCTTGGAGAAAACAGAATGTTCCAAAAAATGGCCATCTCGGACTCAATATATGTAAGCCCCCTTTTTCAGTTATTCAGTTTCTGTGTTTTGGAACATGCTTTAGCCAGTCCCAATTCTTCAAATGGTTACCACAAAGTCATAAAGATAAGGGGCAGAGGTAGACCGTTGTCTGTTCCTTTCCCTCTTTGGTAGAAGAGATCTTTATTTTCATATTTCAGTTTGAAGGATGCTGCTTTTGTTTCATGCTTAGAAATGTTATAGCCAGTGATATAGCCTACAAGTCTTATGTACCGCTTTCAGTTCAGTATAGCCAGTGATATAGCCTACAAGTCTTATGTACCGCTTTCAGTTCAGTATAGCCAGTGATATAGCCTACAAGTCTTATGTACCGCTTTCAGTTCAGTATAGCCAGTGATATAGCCTGCAAGTCTTATGTACCGCTTTCAGTTCAGTATAGCCAGTGATATAGCCTGCAAGTCTTATGTACCGCTTTCAGTTCAGTATAGCCAGTGATATAGCCTGCAAGTCTTATGTACCGCTTTCAGTTCAGTATAGCCAGTGATATAGCCTACAAGTCTTATGTACCGCTTTCAGTTCAGTATAGCCAGTGATATAGCCTACAAGTCTTATGTACCGCTTTCAGTTCAGTATAGCCTGTGATATAGCCTACAAGTCTTATGTACCGGTTTCAGTTCAGTATAGCCAGTGATATAGCCTACAAGTCTTATGTACCGCTTTCAGTTCAGTATAGCCAGTGATATAGCCTGCAAGTCTTATGTACCGCTTTCAGTTCAGTATAGCCAGTGATATAGCCTGCAAGTCTTATGTACCGCTTTCAATTCAGTATAGCCAGTGATATAGCCTGCAAGTCTTATGTACCGCTTTCAGTTCAGTATAGCCAGTGATATAATCTGCAAGTCTTATGTACCGCTTTCAGTTCAGTATAGCCAGTAATATAGTCTGCAAGTCTTATGTACCGCTTTCAGTTCAGTATAGCCAGTGATATAGCCTACAAGTCTTATGTACCGCTTTCAGTTCAGTATAGCCAGTGATATAGCCTACAAGTCTGATGTACCACTTTCAGTTCAGTATAGCCAGTGATATAGCCTACAAGTCTTATGTACCGCTTTCAGTTCAGTATAGCCAGTGATATAGCCTACAAGTCTTATGTACCGCTTTCAGTTCAGTATAGCCAGTGATATAGCCTACAAGTCTTATGTACCGCTTTCAGTTCAGTATAGCCAGTGATGTAGCCTGCAAGTCTTATGTACCGTTTTCAGTTCAGTATAGCCAGTGATATAGCCTGCAAGTCTTATGAACTGCTTTCAGTTCAGTATAGCCAGTGATATAGCCTGCAAGTCTTATGTACCTCTTTCAGTTCAGTATAGCCAGTGATATAATTTGCAAGTCTTATGTACCGCTTTCAGTTCAGTATTGCCAGTGATATAGCCTACAAGTCTTATGTACCGCTTTCAGTTCAGTATAGCCAGTGATATAGCCTACAAGACTTATGTACCGCTTTCAGTTCAGTAACATTACATAACAGCTCTGAGCCAAAACAGTTAATTAAAAGCATCATTTACTGTGTTTTTCTGGTCACACAATCCCTGAGCCAAAAACTGACAAAGGGTAGATTCTTTAGAAATCATACTGGCTGCTACTTCTGAAATTTTTATAAAGGTCTCTTTCTTGCATGATGATGATATAATTTCTGACTGCTGCATTAACATAATTTGCCAAATCTGAGAACTCTCTTCAGTACAGAGCAAGCTAGGCTGTAATGTTGGTTTGCCTTTAAACAGTATTCTGTGGTATTATCCAATTATGGGACTGAAGCTGGTCAGATTCATTTATGACAGAATCAGGAAGGCACAACTTATAAATAAAAGTGCAATAGCTTATGCAGTGTATTGTGTTCTGTAAATCTGTTGTATTTCAATACAGTCACAGAATGAATATAAAATTGCTGTTTAAGAAATTATGTGATGTGATAATCTCAGTTTTGCTTTAAAATTAGTCCTTGGTAGTTGCGTGCATATGAAACTATCCTTAAGGAAATCTGTAAAGGGCCTTTAAATCTAGAGTTCTTAACTAACCAAAAGTGACCCTAAAGGAATTTGAACATGAAATGTATTGTTCCATTTTTTTATTTTTTTTTTTTGGCACTAGTGTTTCCAGGAGTAATACAATTACTACACGCAGGGTTGAGAGTAATCAGAGTGTGTGAGAAGAAATTATGCAATCCCATATTTTTTTTTTGAGATTTTGGAAAATAGATTGTGCACTACTCTTTACATTGGATGAAAACGCCTTACAGTTTGGTGTGTTTATGTGATTAAAGAGTTGTTCATTCCGCATTTCACAGAATATTTCTTATTATTTGACCTCCTGATGTCAGGTGCCTAGTTTGTGTTTTGTGTTTGGTTACTGGTTTTCTTGGGCACCTATGCCTCCTTTGGCTTTGTGGTTATCACTACTCTCCATTTTGTTACATTGAAGCTTTTGGCAAAAGGGTTTTATGTTAGCATAAACTGATTCATTATTCTGTCAGAATTATTTGAAATGTGTGTGGATGGATGCTTGCATTTATCTCACCACAGTGGTGATATTATACAAGACTGTACCTTCTTGTATTAACTACATTTTAACAGCATATCTGTAAGTACTTTTATAGCTACCTGAAAATAGGTAGTGGGATATTTAAATATGACAGTTGGCCAGTGAACAATTCTTTTCAGCCAGTGAGAATTAGGAGTGAGCATACACATGCATGCATACAGAACAGTAATCATCTGACCCACACCAGATGACTGCTAATGCTGGCTCTTGTCTTCCTCTTCTAATGTCCTAGGAAGACAGGACTCAAGAGGAGCAAGTGGACAACTAGAGGATATGTGCTTAATGGTCTTAGGGAAGGATGGAAAATAAAATAAATAAATGACAATAGTAATTAAAGAAAAGAATGTCCACATGCCTTTTAACTTTATTCTGAGGTTTTGTTCAGTTGCTGGAAAGTATGTTGTACTACTTTTATTCAGTTATTTCTGGTTAACAGTTTCTTACTATAGTAGTAATAGTGGTGATCTGATTTTTTTTTATTAGTGGAGCAAATGGGACTGAATTATCTTCATTTCCCAAACTATTAAGCTCTTTCTTGAATATACTTAAATATATTGCTTGTATTAGTACCCGCGGTAGTGGTGCTATGGTAGCGTTGTCGCCTCACAGCAAGACGTTGTCCCGTTCGATTCTCAGCTAGAGCGTCTTCTGTGTGGAGGCATGCGTGAATGGGCGTACCTTTGTTGAAGGTTGTGCATCAGGGCTGGTAATTCGGCACGTAAAAATCCACTACCAAACATTAGTGGACCGGAGTTCCGCTGTGGCGACCCCTAAAGACACAACACAACATATTGCTTGTATTAGATATTTTTACTTTTTTGCCTGCTGTATGCATTGTTTTTCTTTTTTTTTTCTTTCTTCTTCACTGAGTGGGTTCATCCTGTGGATTTTGATTGTTTTTTTTTTTTTTTCGCTGATTGATTAATAGTTTGATACACTGTCATCCAGCCATTGATGAAAGCAACTTCTTCTTCTTCTTCTTCTTCTTCTTTCGGCTTTTTCCCGGTTAGGGGTCGCCACAGCGGATCACCTTGTCCGCACATTGAATGGCAGTGGAGTTTTACGGTGTCGAGTTGCCAGCCCGGCGCCCAACCTTCCACAGAAGGCACACTCACACACACACCTAGGGCCAATTTAGAGTGTCCAATCCACCTGCAGCATGTCTTTGGGATCTGGGAGGAAACCGGAGCACCCGGAGGAAACCCACGCGACCACAGGGAGGACATGCAGACTCCACACAGAAGGCACCCCAGCCGAGGATCGAACCAGAGAACCTCTTGCTGTGAGGCAGCAATGCTAACCACTGCACCACCGTGGCCCCCCCATTGATGAAAGCAACTGTGTTTTTTTTTTTTTACGTTGCTAGTAGTGATATTACCCTGCAGCTGGTATGAACTGCATTTGTTCAGTCTTTATGCAATGAATAAGACTACCCCTCAACTGTTCTGCCTGGTTGTTTTTGTAACTTCAGCATGCCTCTAACCTGGCACTCTTCTTTCCACAACTATATTCAGCATGCATTTTTCTGTTAAAATATTTCAGTACCTGTGCCCAGTCTATACTACCAATTCTGCCAGGTGATGAGAAGAGCAGTGTCCCCGTAACACATTAGGAACAGCTTTACTTCTATGCATTTGTCACTGAGGAGTAAAGACCCCTCACAGCTTTTTGGTGGGGATAAATTTCCTTCCTTTGATTACTGTTGTAATAGTCCAATATAGATGGGTTTTCCTTCTTGAGGTAACCTGAGGTCTCACCAGCATACATAAGACAAAACTTTCCTGATCCATCATATGTATATATTGCTAAACAAATGTACATAGATCACATGTGAGTGTTTGTGTTCAGTGTGATAATATATATATATATATATATATATATATATATATATATATATATATTTATTTATTTATTTATATCTGTATATATATATATATATATATATATATATATATATATATATATATATATATCCATGTATATGTGTACTAGTTCTTGAGACTTTTGAGTAATAATGTATGTATTTTTTAACCTTAACACCCACCTCTGATGTCATCCAAAAAAGAATTAAATCTTTAAAGCATCAATGACAAATTAGTTTACATTGACTGCTGTTCTGTTATTAACAGCTGGACCTCTTTCCTAAATGAAGTGCATACTTGACACACATGTTTTGAGCTGGGCAAGTTTGTTTTTTATGCAGTTCTAAGAAGCTCCATTTTATTTAAAATCTAGTTTTATTCTGTTCCTTAAATATACCAGTCAAACTGTAATTATATTATATTAAAGCTAATGATTAATTCAGGTATATGGCTGCATTGTTGCATACTGCATCTTGTATTGAAGTATGTATAATTACAAAATTATTGTTCTGAATTAGACTGGGCTATTTGGTTATCAGTAATACCTTTTTATAAATAAAAATACATAGCTAGTACAACTGATAGTGGCACTGTAAATCTGAAAGCAAGGTTGATTCCTGGTGTCACTCTGTCTAATCGCTGATTGTTTTGTCAAGAAACCTTCATTTGAAACTGACATTAGATGATATCTGAGATGTGGAGGAAATGGTTGGTATATCTCTCTACCTCCATCTGGTAAGTCACGTTAATATATTTCTGCTATTGTCAGAATACAGAGGTGGTTTAGGTTGCTCATAAATTGTGAGTTAATTACACCCATGGGAGTTACTTAGCTATTAATAAAGCACTAGGTTATTAAGAGTCATTGTGCAGACTTTCACAGTCTATGTGATGATGAAAAAATGAATGCATTTTACAAAGAATTCTGAAATGAATTACATCAAATATTCTTTTAATGTTTTTTTCTGAGAGAGCAACATTTACTCTACTATCAACCAAACAAAGTAGTAAGATGTATACAAAGGATAAAAGGGAGTCCTGAAAACATATATTAAAACAATCCAGGTGAAGTTTGTCTCCCTTTGTAAAATTTTAACTATAAAAATAAACCACTCACATATAGTCCAAGCAAAGTGTGGAGAGCCACACACAACAATATGTCAGTGGGAAGTAATTCTTCAGAACTGCTGATTGAGTGAGAAATGCTGTTTATTACATAAAGAATTTCACGTGGCACTCATCTTTGTGTAGATAGTTTGCAGCGTATTCCTTTTAGAAATTTTTCTTTTTTAATTATGTTTCAACATTTCTGCTCCTTGCCTTTTTGACTGTTAAATGAAATTGCATTTATTATTGCTGATTGGATTCTTGATAAACTACAGAAACTGGATGCGCTCAGAGTTCTTAATTTTCTAGCTAACATCAAGTAGTTTAGCAGACATAACTCCTTAATTATACTGGTTTAGAATTTATTCTGTCAGCTTGATTTCCCCATTGCATGAAGCAGATTTGCACTTTTAACAGTTCACAAACTATTTTACTGATTATAATGTTAAGGGTCATTTCATTAGTACTTCAAAAAACTATCTGCTTTCATAAACATACCATTTGTCTATTAAATTAAGTGAAGTGTGTTTGCAGAGGATACATTCCAACCCGTATCCTCCTTTACTTTATTTTCAGGTCAAGGTTGCTGCAACTCCAAAGCAAATAGAATAGAATAAAGTAGAAAGGATAGAGTAGAATATATAATATGCAGCGACAATAGTATGCAGGTAGCATACTCATCTTTGAGGCAGAAGGATGTGAGTTCTGCTCTCACACCATGTGTATGGATTCCTGACACTGCAGTGCAAGATAAAAGGGGTGCTTCTCTCCTGAATGTGTCATCTTTTGGATGAGATGTTAAGCTGAGGTCCCATCTGCTTGTGTTGATGGTAGCTCATTTGGATGTAAAAGATCCCATGGCACCTATCAAAAATAGCAGGGGTCCTTTATATTCAAAAAATATCTCTTGTTGGCAAATGTACAAATACATAGATATGCATATACAAACTATTTATACATATTAATTTCCTTTACAATCATACTAAATTTTCATCCCTATTAGATCCCCACTCCTTTTTCCATAACTACCATCTCATTTTCCTTAATATTGTTGTTAAAATTCATTCACCATTAAACATATTTTTATTCATTCATTCATTCATTCATTCCATATAACCAGTATGACATAAAATAACTTTTTGTCTGTTCTTTTAGCATATTTCTTTTATATTTTTGAAAAAAATCTTTGCATAGTTTTCCCATAACAATTTTACATTTCAAAAACACGTTCCATTGTTTCTTCTTCTGGATGGTATAAACATCTTCTATCACTTTTCTTTTTTATGTGGCATATTTCCTTTTCTTGGAAATTTATCTGTTACCTCTCTCCACAAATGATCTTGACATTCTACTTTCTATTACACACTATCCTTCTTATTTTAGAATTTTAATAGTTTCATCTGTTAGATTTTCCCATGGTTTTACATAGCCCAATCATGGAATAAACTCTCCTTACATAAGAAACATCCCCCACCTGAAGCACTTCAAAAAAGAGCTAAGACTGCATCTACTTAACATAAAGTCTTGCCCCTGTCAAGACCCTAGCTAATCCTCTACACCCTTATACCGCCCCCATCCTACATAGCTATAATTCACACTCCTCGAATCAATAGCCCATCTAGCTAGGAGACTACATCACATAGAAATATTTCATACCTAGCTCTACCTAACTTTTTGGCTATGAATCATTGTTATGTACCTGCTTGCTAATAAAAAAAAAACTTGCTGATATTGCAACAATTAGATTTTTATGCTTTGTATTTTCATTGAATTTTTCGGTACATATAAATACCTGATAACTGTGTATCTCAAACTGTGTTGTTAACTGTGTTACTACATCATTGTATCTGTAAAATCTCCAGAACTTTTCTCCTTGGGTCTCCACTAAAAATGGGCCACTGGCTCAGTTAGGCCAACCTGGTTAACAAATGTCAAATGAATAAAAAAATAAATAATATTTTATCATTATTAATTGTTTCATCTATTAAATTTCCCCATGGTTTTACATAGTAATATTTTATCATTATATTCTTATACAATACTTTTCTAACTTTTTCTATATCATCAGTTTTTGTTTTCCACAAAAATATATCTTTTTAGTAACATTTTATTTATTCATTTACAGTGGATATAAAAAGTGTACACACCCCTGTTATAATGCCAGGTTTTTGTGATATAAAAAAATTAGACCAGAATAAATCATTTCAAAACTTTTCCCACGTTTAATGTGACTTATAACCTGTACAATTCAATTGAATAACAAATCTGTTAGGGGAAAAATATAAAAAATAAAAAACGTACAATAAGCTGGTTGCATAAGTGTGCACACCCTTAAACTAATACTTTGTTGAAGCACCTTTTGATTTAATTACAGCATTCAGTCTTCTTGGGTAGGAGTATAACAGCATGGCACATCTTGACTTGGCAGTATTTGCCCACTCTTCCTTGCAAAAGCACCTGTCAAATTTCAAGGGCATCTTTTGTGCACAGCCCACTTCAGGTCACCCCACAGATTTTCTATTGGATTTAGGTCTGGGCTCTGGCTGGGCCATTCCAAAACTTTAATTTTATTCTGGTGAAGCCATTATTTTGTTGATTTGGATGTATGCTTGGGGTCATTGTTGTGTTGAAAGGAGACATTCCTCTTCATCTTCAGCTTTCTAGCAGATGCCTGAAGGTTTGGGGCCAAAAATGACTGATATTTGGAACTGTTCATAATTCCCTCCACCTTGACTAAAGCCCCAGTTCCAGCTGAAGAAAAGCAACCCCAAAGCATGATACTGCCACCACCATGCTTCACTGTGGGGATGGTGTTCTTTTGGTGATGCAAAGTGTTGTTTTTGCGCCAAACGTACCGTTTGGAATTGTAGCCAAAAAGTTCAAACTTGGTCTCATCAGACCATAACACATTTCCCCACATGCTTTTGGGAGACTTGATATATTATTTTACGAATTTTAGCTGGCCCTGGATGTTTTTCTGTGTAAGAAAAGGCTTCCGTCTTGCAACCCTACCCCATAGTACAGACATATGGAGAATACAGGAGATTGTTGTCATATGTAATACACAACCAGTACTTGCCAGAAATTCCTGCAGCTCCTTCAGTGTTGTAGGTCTCTTGGCAGCCTTCCTGACCAGTTTTCATCTTGTATTTTCATTAAATTTGGATGGACTTCCAGTTCTTTGCAAAGTCACTGTTATCCAATATTTTCTCTAATTTTTGATGACTGTTTATACTGTGCTCCATGGTATATCCAATGCTGTGGAAATTTTTTGTACTGTTCTCCTAACTGACACTTTTCAACAATGAGGTTCCTTTGATGCTTTGTAAGCTCTCTGTGAACCATGGCTTTTGCTGTAGCAGGCAACTGAGTAAATGTCAGGAAAATCCTACTAGGACAGCTGAACTTTATTCAGGGTTAATCAGTGTCTGTCTAATTGATGGCAGGTGTGTACCCAAGAAGACTGAATGCTGTAATTAAATCAAAAGGTGCTTCAACAAAGTATTAACTTAAGGGTGTGCACAATTATGCAACCAGCTTATTGTGTATTTTTTTTATTTTTATGTTTTTCCCTAACAGATTTGTTTGTTTTTCAATTGAAATAGAGGTTATAGGTCACATTAAAGGTGGGAGAAATTCTGAAATGATTTATTGTGGTCTCATTTTTTATATCACAAAAACCTGTCACTTTTAACAGGGGGTGTGGACACTTTTTATATCCACTGTATATATTCTTCTTCTCTTTCACTTTTTTTACCACACCACAAAATTCATCATACTCATATTTTTACAATTTTACTACTAATCTCTCATCTTTTCATTTATCCACATTAATACTTTTTACAAATGTAATGAAGCAGCAAATACCACTGGGTTAATTAACCATAAACATCCTTCCTCTTTATTTACATACAAAACTTCTCTTTTCACTGGGTTTAATCTAGAACACCATATAAATGAAAAAAATATGTATATGGGATAATTCCTTTTCAAATACTGTTGGCAACATAAATACACTTGATAAGTACTGAATCTATCACATAAGCCTTTTTTTTGAATGATAATGTGTATGTTATCCAGAAAATAAAGGTTTATTTATCCTTATTCCTAAATTTTATACATAAAGCACACATTTAATTCACTGAAAAATATATACCCCATCTTTACTACATGTTCTAAATCTACTTTACTTTTCTCTTTATTTAAAGCCATCCATATCACCTCTAGACACTCATGAGTGCAACTTAAACTTTTTATCTAAAGTTTCTTTTTTTACAATTAGTATAATGTCATCTGCATATGTGAACAGAATTGGAATTTTTAACCATTCAGGTGTTATATACTCCACCTCATTCATTTTGTAATTTATTTCACATACTATCACAACTAATGCAAGGAGTATGCAACTCATTGGACATCCCTGTCTTACACCACTCTTCCTATGTACCTCTGGGTTTAACTAGAAATTTACAAGTACCTTTACTTTATTACTATACTTTGACATACATAATTTCCTAACTTTTAAACTTATATTCTTTCATTATTACCCATAATATTTATGTCCAACTGTATCAAATGCCTTATTAAGATTTCCTGTCAAGATTTTCACTGATTTTCTATTCATAAAGTCACCCAGAATTTCTCTATCATTAATAATTCTTGACAGCCCTTCGTCTTTATACTAGATGTACTATCTTCCATAATATTTTCCATTTTAGTCTCAAATCTCTTTTGTATAATTTCCACAAAGGTCTTATAATCATTATTATTTAATACTATTGATTTCCATTTTTTTCGATTGTCTTCTATCTTCCTTCTTCCATGAGATTTTAAGTATTCCATTACATAATTCTTTATACATAAAACCTTAATTTTACCATTCATTCAAAATCATTAAAACATCTATATTTTTTCCAATTCATTACATTTTTATGCATTGCATATCCTGTTCTACTTGGGTCTGCAGCAAAATCTACATTTATTTGTCCTTATACTTTATCTACCTCATTTAGAAAAAAATCTTTTCCAAGTCTTTTTTACTTTCCATGTTTTTTCTCTATCTTCTTTTTTAAATATTTATTGTACATATTGTAATATACTCTTCATAATCTTTTCCTGAGTTCTTGCTATTTCTCCTTTTGCATTATTTATTTTTCTCATTACACTACCATCTTACTTTACTAATCTGTTTAAGTAACTTAATACTACTTCTATTATTCCTTGTAATAAATATCTTTTCTTATATAACAATTCTTTTATTTTTTTTTCTTGATTTCTTTCTTAAAATTCTTTTCTTTGTTAAAGTACCTTTTATCATTTGGTTCTAAATCTTGCAATGATTCATTATATGTTTTTTAGATTGTTCTCAACTTTTCTCATGTCATATTACCACTGTAAAATACATTTTAGTAGTTTCCTTAAATATCATCAACCATTCAGACCACTAGTTATAAAATGTTTTCACAGTAATATGATCTTTCCATAAATATATTGCTAGTCTCTTTCTTTCTTCATTTCATGCTTTCATATTTAACCTTTTTATTCCTTTGCTTCTTTTATATATTCCTTGTTTTCCTTTATCTCTAGCTATATTGCAAGATGATCAGAAAATCCTGTTTGAGCTACCTCCCCTTCCTATAACAAAATCTTTTGATACTATAAAATAATCTGTTTCAGTTCTATATATTTTACTTTTGTAAGTCCACAAATTTTTGTCTCATAGTTTTAACTTCCCATATTTTATAACTTTATTTTTATACCATTCTTTTTGTGATTACCTCTTAAATAACAATTAAAGTATGCCATAACATTCATATTTATTGCTACATGTACTCAAATCTGATGAAATACGTTTTCCCTTTCTTTACAATTAGTATAAGCATGCCATGTTATAATTCTATATACTTCTTCTTTCCATTTTAAATCTGCAGTAATTAATCTTCCCATTTTTCTCAAGTTACATCTAATATCTTTACTGTGTTTCTATTAGTCAGGATTGTCTCTGCGTCCTCCTTTTATATTTTCTTCATAATGTCCCTCCAGAAAACATCTCCTTCATTTTTGGGCTATCTCTGCATCACCATTTCTTTAAGTAAATCATCATGTAACCCCCCCCTCCCCAACTGGATGGTTGTAATTATACATCGATCATTTGCTGACTCATCTCCAGCAAACAGATTTCTTTGAAACATTTCCTCAGAATCCTGCACACATTCTCTTATCTCAATATTTGCTTTTTCTCCATTTATTTCACCACTCCATTATCTCCTTCTCTCCCCACCTGCCTCCCTCTTATTCTGGACCATGCCTGCACCTGAAAAGGAAACAGGAAGTGCTCCTGCAAAATGGGCCCCACTCGGAACAACGAGTAGGGGAAGTTGTCTGCCACCATGGCCAAATGTCCCTTAGCAGTAAAAAGACCATCTTGGGTCTCCCCTCTGAAATGAAGCCACTAGCCTAATGGGACAAACTTGGTAACAGAGGATAAATAAGTATAATATAATATAATATAATATAATATAATATAATATAATATAATATAATATAATATAATATAACATAACACTTGCTCTTTGTCTAGGATGTTATCTTGAAAAAAAAAAAAACACTAAAGACTGTAACATCGAACTGAACACATTGCTACAGATGGTAATGAGCAAGATCAAATGAGCAAGTACAACACCCAACAAGCCAAGCCTGAGCAAAACAAAAATGAGAAATTAACATTTGAATGCACAAAGTGAACCCTAATTTTTCTGACAAAACGAACCCAAAAAGGGTAAATAAACTAATAAGAAAAACAAATAATCCCAACGAATGACCAGGTCACTCCAACTTTATTCACCACAAGTTGATCCAGTAACTAAGCGCTTTCGCCATTCATTTGGCTTCTTCAGAATCATTGGATAACATGCAAACAATCAGTTATATAGCTTAATCAATCAAGTAATTAACAAATCATAGAAGTACAAATTAAAATATCAAATGCAAAAAATATGTTTTATAAATATACAGATGCATATTAATTCCTGAATACCAATAAAAAATGTATGCTAAACAGTTCCTTGTAACTATGATAAAACCTCTTTGTCTCATAAACAATATAAAATGAAAGAGTTTTCAATAAAATCACAAAAATGTAAAAAAGTTTACAATAAATGTGTTGTTCATGAAAAAAATGTAGACAACCAAAGTCATCAAGGAACAACCAATGTAAAAAAAATCACCATAGAACAACCAGTATGAAAAACAAGTAAAGCCCAACCCCAGTAGACAATAAGGGCCAACAACATTAGATCTCTGTTTTAAAACTTAGATAAATGAAATACCTTCATTTAATCCCAGTGGATGCATGGCATTTAGCCTAAGCCGCCACCTCAATTCCTTGTTTTCAACCAAAAGCCTGTCATTACCACCCCTAACATTAGGTGCAACTCAGTCAATAACGAAGAAAATAAACTTTTTGCAATTAGAGCAAACAGTACTATGGCCATATAGTGAATTGTGTACATCCTTCTTTTTAATTGCTCTCAGATGCTCACCAATTCTATCTTTAAGCCTGCACACTGTTTTGCCCACATAGAAGGCAGAACACCTGACATGTAGCCACATATACCAACATTGTGGCATTGCAGCTACATTTACCCAATATCAGATATCTGAAGAAGTTCCACAACTTAGCGGGATGAAAAGCACTTAAGTCAATAATAAAGTTAAATAATACTATGTGTTTTTTTGTTTTTTGTGTGGACCCAGTAGTTCTCTGTCAGACGTTTTTGTTTACAAGCACATATCACATCACAGACCAACTCCTGCCCCTTAACAGCATTAATGTATTAACATGTTTTTAGGAGATCATCCTGGATATGTCACCAGATTTACTTTATGAAGAAATCAGGAAATTACAACTAAAGGTTAAAAAACATATCATACAGAATCACAAAGACTAGCTTTTTGCTAGTCATTATAAAAACCTTCAATATTTTCATATGTTTGTAATATTTGCAAACTCAAGTGGTTTACAGATTAGTGCAGCAGGTGAAACTTTAAGTGATGTTGAATTAAATTGATCACTGATACACTGTAAGTTGTAGCACTTGAGAGATTTTGGATGTTATTGTCAATTATGCAAATAGGCATATTTTTACATTTCTGTAATAAACGCTCAGAAACAAATTTCTTTCCATGACGTGAATGCAGATGTTTGACTGATTACAAATTCTGACAACACGTGTTATGGTTGTTTAGTTTAGAAGATATGAAAAATTGTTTGAGAAAATTTAGAAAAAATATAAAATTCTGGATTGATTTCATTATTATCTATTTCAGTATTGATGTAAATAGTAATTTGATAATTATCAATGTATAAAGGATGTTTTGCTAAATCCATTGCTGTTTGTACCTTTTTAATAGGTTACTGTTCACAAGATATTTGTTCTTATTTCACATGTGACTTGATCAAATTAACTGCTACCCTACATGAATATAAAATATCTGTCTATATCAAACAAAGCTCCTCATTAGCACTCTTCAAGAAAAATCTTGATGATTGGATGGGAAATAGGAAATTCACCCCAGGGATCACTTCTGTGGCTCTGCTCGACAGTGGCACAGGAAAATAATTTTCTTGGGTGGCAAAAGCCAGAGTACCTTTTTGGCTGGGCTTGTATAGGCCACAGGGCCAATAGCCTAGTACCTACCTATAAACCTATATGTTTTTTACTTTATTTTTTCAAAATATGATCAGGAATCAGAAATCTTAGAATGCTAGTAGGCAACTAGAAGTGTGGTAATTCTGCAGCTGTTTGATGTGAATCAGTTAACCCCAAGCTAACAGTGTGTGTGTGACAGAGAAAATGTAGTTAATTTGAATGAATCCCAGTTGACTGAAAACTCAATTCACAGAATCACATTTGACTGAAAGACTTAAACAAGTACCTTACAAATTTGCTTTGTGCAGGGGAAAGGTCATCTATAGCCCGATGTGGGAGATCTCTCCACATTCATCTTATGTAATGGTTAAGGTCTTTATCTCACAGATAAAAAGTATGGGGTTTAATTCTGACCTCTGGGCATTGGCTAGGCTTGTCTGCAGGTTTATTGCCTAGTATTTAAGGGGTTTGTGGCTGGCCTAATGGTTGACTTTTATATCACAGATACAAGGGACAGGATTCAGTTGTCACCTTTGGTGGGGAAACTGGCTATTTTTAAAATGGCCTGCAGGGTCAACTAGCCTAGTACTTACCTATAAACACATAGAGTAATGCCACAGCTGCACAACAATGAAGAAGAGAAAAATACACAGAATTTATCACTTTTAAAAAGTAAACACATTTCATAGAAAATGTCATTAGGCAAACGTACCTTAAAATAACATTGAGTGACTTCCTTTTTGCAGATGATATTTCCCCTCATACCCCTTTACTTAAATATACTAACTCCATAATTCCACAACACTTCACAATATTTTGTCAGTTGCGATTTAGTCAAGTGTGTTTTCAGCTAAATGTGATTTCAATCAAATGTGTTCTGTTAATTGTGATTCATGAAAATGTGACTTGATCAAATTAACTGCTACCCTACATGAATATAAAATATCTATATTTATACATCCTGTGTGCATGTAACAATTCTGGTTGGAACACTCTCAGATCTGAAAGTAGTTAGTGTAATGTCTTGCTATAAACTGCTCACGTCTTCATGCAGTGCTAAGATTTGAACCCATCCTTGTAAAGAGTAGAGTCTTTATTTGGGTACACTGCATATTAAACAGATTTTAGTCTTAGCTATAGGTAAATTCTAATTGATAATTGTCTTAATCTGTACTCCTCTAAGCTGAAAAAAGCTTGTGTGCATTACTCTAACATTTTGGGGATGGGCCCTACATTTTTTACATTTTGGGGACAAGCCCTACATTTCTTAAGGAAGTGTAATACCGTATGTTGCTAGACATTTCATGTAAACATTCCTTTTACATTGGTGGTGTTCTAAGCAAAAGTTTCATATGTGTGTTGCCTTTTCTGTCTGGGTACATGAACAAAAAAAATGTGGTTTCGATCAACCCAATTAGCTGGTAGACAAACAACAATATAAAGCAATGTATATTTTTTTATGTGATTAATGATTCTTTGTCTTGTAAAATGAATCCTTACCAGATAATATATTACAGAGAAAGAAGCAAACCTCTTTGAAAATATGCCAGGTAGAGATCAAAATTATGCTGCATGTCTGTGTTTAATTTTGGTGCCAATGATGGGTGTAATTTCCACAGCACGAGGCAGTATCTATAAGAGCAGAATCAGTGGTGTTTTTAGGGTGAGAACAGAAAAAAAGACATCCAGTGTCCATCTTAATTTGCCAAACTAAAATGAAAACTGAAATAGTCTATATTTATCTTAAGCAAACAAGTACTCTTTACACATAGTTGCCAGTCAGTGCTGTATAATATATTGTTATCCATCAAATCATGCAAAGACTCTGTGCATTTAGACTGCTAGCTAAGAGCTCTGTCCTATGTTACATACCATGCAGTGATGATCAAAGACTATGCAGCATATTCATAGCATGGGACTTCACTATTCAGTCTGTACATAAATAAATAACAGACTGACCTTTTATTCAGTCTCTTTTTCCCTTCTGTTAAGCTAAATTCTGTCAGATTAACATTCATAATGATATAGAAGTAAGTATTACATGTCTTACAGCAGGTTATTTCTAAAATTATTATATTAAAAGAAGACATATTGTATCAGATGCTGCACATGTTTTTAAGTAAGCTATACTGCTGTATAGATATTAACTATATGTTAAACAGAACATGTTAGGATCATATTACTGTATTAAGAAATGTCAATCTTTTTAGTTGAGGTAGTTGGCATTGAACCAGTGCCCTTTTCAGCATAGGTTTGAGATGGTGTTTGGTTACTTATAACAATCCCATTTTCACCAGTATACAGTCCTGTGGAACAGTGAAAAAAAGGTGCCTGGTGGTAGCATTAAGTGTAGCAGAAGAAAATATGCTTCCGTGTGCTAGTGAAGTTGAATAAATGAATTGTGGAACCAACATTCATTGTGTCTCACTGGTGCAAGTGGACATGTTGTAGAGTGAATTTGTGCAGTGTCGTGATGTGATTATAGTACAGGAAATGTTTTTAGGGAAACTCTGTGTAGCCACATCTCTGAGGATTATGTAAGAACATATGAGCTGTGAGAAGAATGGAAACTTTAGATGCTGTCTGGTCACAAGAGGATGCTAGTGTTCAGAATGGTATATGGGATCTGGAGTGCTGTTCAGAGTACAGGAATGGAGCTAAGATGGAGAGAGAAGAATTTCCTTTATATACTATTACACTAACAAAGGGTCAAAAAATATTAACATAGTTCAGGACATATTACTATAATGGCTGCTGAATATGTAATTTTAGGTAGGGCTGTACCCTCAGTAGAATGCTTAATGTACTAAATGCATCAAATCAGTGTGCTCTTATTGTTGTTTTGCTAAGGAAGTAAGAGACATTAGTAAAATGGATTTAATCTTAAATGGTAGCCTGTTGAAGTACAAGCATTCTGCATCAGGGTATTAAAGTACAGGCAAGTCCTGGTAAAAAAAAAAAAAAAAAAGTCTGCTGTTTCCCAGCAACGCACCAAATCTCTGTGCAGCACAGATGTAATAAAATGAAATGACAGCAATCTATCTAGAGCTCACTAAACTTGGCAATTGTTGTGCATGAAAAATACTTAAAAGTAATAAAATTAAAGTAACCAAAGTAACTGCAACAGCAGCAGTTATAAGGGCCTACCATTTCCCCCTCGCTGCACTGAGTGAGCATGGGAAAAAATCAAAACAAAACTGATGAAACAAAACTCTTGACTGCAGTAGCAGTGACAATCACCATATTTCTCATTGTCTTTACTGAAGAAATCTGAATAATGCCAAAAATAAATGGAGGAAGGGGCAAATATCAAAAACCAAGACAGGTTTGTATTAGTATTCTGTTTCACTTAACAGCTTAATGGAAAAACAGGTTTTACATCAGATACATTTTCTGAACATTAAAAATAATGAAACTCTAATGTCTGGCAGTATTGATTTATTGATTGACTGTAACCTGCAATCTTTTGCCACAAAATCAAATGTGTTAAGATGGACACATCAAATGTGAGGCAAAATAAGGGAAAGTTTAGAAGTATGACAACAACCTATTTGTGTGTGTGTGTGTGTGTGTTTCTATATATGTATATATATATAAATATATATATATATATATATATGTGTATGGGCTCCCTTCAGAAGCTCGAAATACTGAAATCTCGAATTTCAGTATCTCGAGCCCAAGAAGCTGAATCCACAGAACAGTGAAAGTTCAAAAGCACGAAATTCAAAACCTCGAATACCGGAGGTTTTGAATTTTGCGCTTCCAAACTTCCGCTGCGGTCATGTCTTCATGTAAGTATGTGTGTGTGTGTGTTAAGGGGTTTGGGTAGGGGCTGTGATGTGTGTGTGCAAGGAGAATGTAGCTTGTGTGGTGGTGTTTTGTGTGTGTTTGTATGTAGTGCGACCTTGGAGTGAGAATATTTAAGTAGGGGTGTTGCAGGGGGGGGCTTGCCCGCCTGCTATAATGTAGTAGATAGATTGTGTGTGTTTGTGTGGAGAATGGTGTGTGTGTGTGTATGTGTGTGTGTGTGTGAGTGTGTGTGAAGTTTTGAATTTTGCGTTGTTCAGTTTTCATTGCTGTTTCGATTCAGCTTCTTAGGGTGTGTGTGTGTGTGGTTTTGAATTTCGCGTTTTTCAGTTTTCGTTGCTGTGTCGATTCAGCTTCTTAGGCTCGAGATACTGAAATTCGAGATTTCAGTATTTTGAGCATCTGAAGTGAATCCATATATATTCATAGGTTCATAGGTAGATACTGGGCAATCTGCCCGTGTGTGGTATTCAACGCCCCTTTGGTTAGTTCCCTAGGCCCTTGATCTAGCAGTTAGTACCCTTGGCCCCTATCTAGTAGAGCTGTTGGTATGATCCCTGGTGTGAACTTTCTGTTACCCATCCACTCGTCAAGGTTCCTCTTGAAGAGTGATAAGGGCTCTGTCTTTTCTAGATCGGGACCTTGTTCCATAGCAAGGGAAGTCTTTGTGAAGGGAATCTATCCCTCCAGCATGTACTATTCATTGTTGTGCTGAGGTTTATATCCCTAGAGCGTGTAGCTCGAGTGGATTTGGTTTTGTTAAGATGGAGCATGTTCAACAGTTCTGGGTTGGACATGGCTCTGTATGTTAGACAGAGATCGCCTCTGAGAAGGCAGTATGCCACAGAGAAAAGCCTTAGTTTTTTCAAGTCGTGCTGCATAGAGCAACTGTTTGAGGCCAGTAATCCTCTTAGTGAGGTACCTCTGTGGTCTCTCCAGCTGCTGGAGATGCCTAGCCAGGTGCGTTCCAATTGGTGCATTGTACTCAATAATGGGTCTGATGAGGGAAGAGTAGAGGGGCACCATTACATCCTTAGATCTTGATGCGAACCCTTTTGTGATCAGATGGGTCACTTAGAAGGATTTTCTAACCCCTTTGGCAACATGGTTATCAAAGGAAAGCTGGCTATCTACTTGGGTCCCTAGATCCCTTATTACTACTTCAGATTTCAGGGGGTTACCTCCTATGTGGTAGTTCATGGGTACTCTGTTTTTTTTAGCATTTAGCTTGAGACCATGGCTTTGACACCATGCATCAGTCTCGTTAAGGCCCTTCTGGAGGATATACATGTCAGCCGGAGACTCTATTATAGCACCCAGTTTTCAGTTGTTCGCAAACTTGGACAGCCACAGCCCTTCAGTGCTTGCCTGTACTTCTGAGAAGTATATGCCAAACAGGAGGGGCTCCAGGACAGAGCCCTGAGGCACACCGCTCATTACTGGTCTAGATTCGGACATAGATCCCACTACTTTTACTTTGTGGGATCTGTCTGAGAGCCAGTTTGTGATCCATCTTGTGACGTAAGGGTTTATGCCCAGGTTGGTGAGTTTATCAATAATACCTGAATGGGGAATGGTGTCAAATACTTTAGCAAGGTCAAGGTAAGCCGTTTGTTCCTCCTTTCTCTTATCTATATCCTGAGTAACTGTCTCAAAGAAGTCCACCAGGTTCAGGAGGCATGATCTGCCCTTGACAAAGCCGAACTCTGTGGGGTCAAGTGTTTGGAGGTTCCTATTCTCTCCATTTATGAGTTCCATAATGATTCGCTCCATTGCCTTACAGATCAGACTGGTCAGGCTTATTGGTCAGTAGTTCCCAGGGTCGGTTGTGGGTCCACCCTTGTGCAGCGGAACCACCGTTGCTGTGCGCCATTCTATGGGCACATATCCTGTCGAGAGGATGAGACTGAGCAGGGTATTCAGATGCAGGGTGAATTCATTTTGGAGCTCGTGTATGACACAGCCCGGGACACCATCTGGTCCCATGGTGGCAGTGTTTTAGCTTTAGATAGGGCCTTATTAACCAACGTATCAGTAATAATTGGAGTTACACAATCCCTTGGAATAGTAATAGGCCCTGTATCTGGTGAGGGGGGGGGGGGGTTTGCACTGAACCTGTCAGCCAAGATGTTGGCAATGTCAGTGGGGTCAGTGTATTTTGTTCCATTTTGTATCTCAGAACAGACCTGAGCATTGCCATTTAGGTTTTTGATGTAACCATAGAAGGCCTTATGGTTATCCTTGGCATCCTTGGCAACTTTCTTTTCGATGAGGGCCCTCAATTTCTTACTAAAGCTGATCAGGGATGATTTTTCTACTTGAGATTTGGCCTTTTTTTGTATAAGTCTCCTCCTTTTATTGTAAAGTTTGCTTATGGCCGGGGTCCACCAGACTGGTTTCTTCTTGCTTGAGGAAGGAGTCTTGGTTTTATTTGGGATAGCATGGTCCATGCAGTCCTGTAGGATTCTGCATCCTGGATATCATTATCCTTCTGCATGGGAATAGTGAAGATTTCCACTTCTGACGCAAGTAGTTTGAAGTTTGCTTTGGAAAGGTTTTTTACGATGGTTTCTTTGACTGGGGAGGTGGAGGGGTAAGGATGTCTAGGGTTATCAGTTTGTAGTCTGATCTGACCAGAGAGGGAGTGATAACGGGTGTGGTACAATGGGCACCCATATTTGTGATGACTAAATCCAATATGTTGTCCCCTCTAGTGGGAGAACATACCAGTTGTTCGAGGGCATTTGAATTTATAAATTCTATGAACCGCTGGGCATAGGAGTAAGAGCTTTGGTACTTCACACAGTCTATACCAGGGTAGTTGAAATCACCCAAAATTATGGTGTTGGGTAGGACCTTTATATTTTCCAATGCCTCAAGGAATGCTGAGTGAGCATCTTGGGACATGGTGGGCGATCTGTAACAGGCTATGACTTGAAATGAGATTTTGCCTGCTGATATTTGCACATGGATGATCTCTGAGGCATCATGCTGCACCACTAACCTGGAGATGTGGGTATCCTTGATGAATATGGATATATATATATATATATATATATATATATATATATATATATATATATATATATATATGTATATATGTGTGTGTGTGTGTGTGTGTGAGAGACAATGACTGCATTTATGTGTATAAGACTATGACGTTTTGGATTTATTGGCTGGACATTGTCCATAAATAGACTTAAAAATAAAAGAAAAGTCATGAACATTCAGAATTGCCTATTAGCTGAAACACCTGATATCCACAAAACGTTTAAGGTATCACACAGTGGAAAGTCTAGCTTTGCTAGATTTTTCTTTTTTTTTTAATCAATGGGTTTTCCTGTGTGAAGTTTTTACTCATTGTTTTAGTTTGTTGGTTGGAATATTTTGTAGACACCCTAATATTTATGGATATCAGCCCGGTATGACAACCCTGTCTTTCCAAAAGTCAAACATTCCGTTTATGCTGTGTTAATGATGCCATAAGAAAGCAAAAACATGTATGTCCACTGCTAGAGGGGTTTGGCTTCATTGGCCTGAAATTGTCCATAAATAGACTTAAAAGAAAAAGTCATGGATTTTCAATATTGCCATTTAGCTGAAGCACCTGATATTCTTAAAGGCTAATTGGCATGCATCCCATGTTGCCTCTGATACAAGAGGTTTAAGGTATCACACAGTGGAAAGTCTAGCTTTCCTAGATTTTTATTTTGTGATTTTTAACCATTGGGTTTTCCTGTGTGCCCTTTTTACACATTGTTTTTGTGTATTTATGAGAGAGAGAGATGGAGGAATTGTGTGTACGTGTGAGAGAGGGAGAGAGACTGTGTGTGTCTTTGCTCATCTTAGCTTCTGTATATGTGCGAGGCTGTTTGCTGCATCTGTATGTGTATATATTTCACTGCATGCATGGGTGTAAATTTATGTGTGTGTAGACTTAATGAAATACTTGCAAAAATTACATTTTGAATATAAAATATTTCTTCCAACATCAAGTACATGTCCTACAGCAACTTTGAAATATTAGGTGGAAGAACTGCTTTACATCAAAAATATTAAAAATAACTATGTATATACTACTAATAAGACACAGTTTAACAGATAAGCCATTTCTAGGCCAAATAATGCTATTCCATGTGAGTATTATAGGGAAAATAATCTGGGTAATGTAGACAGGTGACCTAGCCCTCTCCTTTCCCTTTTCTCAAAAGGTTTTTACCCCTTCTTGTTTTGTAATCTAAAAGTAAATAAATAAATAAATGGCATATTGCTCATATAGTAAATCTCTAATTAAATTACATGTTCACTGTTACTCACTCCCTGCTCATTTAAACACCTTTTTCAACTTATGATATTGTTCTTTTCTGTCTCTTTCATTGTCTTTTGACTGCATTAGACTTCAAGCCTAAAATACCTTTTTAGTATATTTGTAGTGCTTATCCATAGCTCCTTATGGCATCCAGACTTTTTTTAGGTCTGGCTTCTTTAACTAAGCAAGTTAGCAGCTAATAATAGACGCTATTTGAAGCTGCAACGAGTTATTAACAATATGATACTAAGACTATTAATCTAGGAAGTACTGCAGTAGAGAAATTAATAACTATCTGTCACTTACTATTCATATTTTCAAATGTGTGTTCATATTTTCATATCTAAATGTCAGTGAGGGTATGGTATGATATACCATGATGGAAGACAAGAAAAGTTGTCGTTAATGTCCATTTATATCATACTGTACATGAAATATTGTTAGTTTGTTAGTGATTATTAAAATACACAATATTTCCATATGTACTTAATTACTTCAAAAAAAACTGACTTACAAATTGTTGCATGACATCAGGTGAAACCTTAGATGATGTTGATTAAAACAGTCTTTGATATTTGCACTGTAAGTTGCACATCTTTGGAGATATTCAGTGTTATTGATATTTATAATTATACAGTTAAGCATATGTTTTCTTATTTCTGTAAATATCTCAATAAGCACGTATTTGTTTTGGAATTTATTGTCATATGAAAGCTTATCTTGTTAACAAAAGTGTTATAACAATATAGGTCAAGGGTGTACAGTTTCCAAGATATGAGAATTTGTGAAAGTTTAGAAAAATATAGTTTGGGCTCTTGTACATTTTAATATAATATAGTATTTATGGGAAAATTATGAATGCACTGTCTATTATCACTGTAAATAATACGTCTTAATGATAGCATTGCTATGTGTGCATTTTTAATGGATTTTCCTGTTTGCAAAATATTTACATTTATCCTTCTCATGGTTTCTAAGTTTACTGTTCAGGAAATTATCTAGAATGCAAGATGAATTTAGGCTGCTAGAGGTGTGACATTCCACACCACATAGATGTTATTGAGTTAATTTTTGCTGCAAACTGCATAAGACCTGACAATCTAGTTATGTGTATGACCATCCATTTTCTTTTCCTGACCTGTTGAAATTGAAATTTAAGTCTTCCACTCCTTCCTTGTGCAAGCAGTTTATCTTTATTCACTTTGTTGTCTAACTAGTAATGAACAATAGGTAATCTTCAATATTATTTATTTTTGTTATGCTATTAGTAGGAAAGCTAAACTGTTCATTCAGACAAAGTTGTTACCTGATCTTATGTCTCCCATACTGTTGTAATTTACCAAATATCATCAAATTTAACTTCCTGATACTGTTTATGGCATTTTCAAACTCCATCAGCCATTTCTCTGAGAATGTTTATCTTACTGGATAAAGCTGTATCCCACTGATTATTTCTGCATCATAAAAGCCTCAGGTGAGGGCATTGCTCCAGTCCTCTACCCTACTGCTAATTCCCTTCCACCCACCCCATGTCATGTAAATTTAAACCTCACTGTTGCCATCCACCACCATCTTTAACCAGCCATGTAAGACACAACCTCAACACTTCATCTCTGCACTTTACTACTTGTTCTACTATTTCCACTCATTCTAGCAGATATCATCCTTTCTTCCTATTATCAAAATTGTAGTCTCCCTACCAGTCTATTTCCAGCCGTCATACCACTACTAGTACTACCTCCAACCACTGTATCCCCCTTGAAAACCAGTGCCATGCTTAGTAAAGAATTATTTAATACCATAATTTCTAACCTTTACTAATTAATCTCAATACCATAATTTCTAACCTTTGCTAATTAATCTCTCCATACTGCGGTAGTGGTGCTGCGGTAGCGTTGTCACCTCACAGTTAGACACTGCCCGTTCGATTCTCAGTTAGAGCGTCTTCTGTGTGTCAAGTTGCGTGAATGGGCATTCCTTTGTTGAAGGTTGTGCGTTAGGCCCGGCAAGCCAGCACGTAAAAATCTAGTGCCAATCATTAACGGACCGGAGTTCCGCTGTGGCGACCCCTAACTGGGAAAAGCCGAAAGACACAAGCAAACTAATTAATCTCTCCCAACTCTATACCTTATACCACCACTCACTTACTAAACTCATAATTGTCCTACTCCAACCATCCAGTAAGTTATACTCTCAGCTGCTTATCCACTTAGCACTTTACCATTTAGACCATTTAACATCCCCCACCTCCCATATTCAAATAAGCCCTATCACCACAATCTACCAATTCTTTTCCCCACTTGCAAACTCTACTCACTATCCTAATATAATTACAGCAATGCTTTGCTATACTCTTCCTTAAGTAAAATATATACTGTTTCAACCCCTTTATTGTAAGATTATATCAAAAAAAAGCCCAAAAAATTAAATGTATATGTTCCATCACCACCACACTCTTCTAAGTGTTGAAATAAGTGGAGATACAAACCTTGGCTCTACCTACCAAATTCTGTCTAAATTCACAGCCCTCATTCTTCCCTCCTAAAGGAACTCACAATTCATTCCTGTCTCTTCCTTCTACTTTGTCATTCACCTAAACATCAGAACAATAATAAGATAGCTGATTTTCAACATTACACCACCCTGATAATGACTTTTCTAGCTGAAAACTGACACATGATATGAAGAAATCATTATTTCTGGCTGCAAGATTATAAGGCAAGATGGAACTCAAAAAAATATAGGTAGAATTGCTACTCTAAATAAAAAAGCTCTCTCCAGATTCAGGGGCTAACCTAAAACCTACCCCAATTTAATAACTCAGTTGTGCTCAACCAGAATATATTGCCTGTACATTAAAACCATCTATATATCACACCAGGAAACCGTACTAAGACAGCAAAGACATCTTCTGCTGAATCACAACCAAAGTAATAAAATAGAAACCATTACTGGGAGATATTAATGTTGATTGGCTATCTATTGTTGCCGACAAACTTATAAATGCAGTGAACCTCTATGGTCCTTCACAGCTTATACCCTTCACCACTTAATATAACAAAAACAATAGCAACAGAACAGTTACAGACTGGATTCTTACCTCCTCCCTTGACAAATTCTCATCCTCTAAAACTATGTCCATCTCCCTTAAGTGACCACTGTTGCATTCTTACCATTGGAAAACAAACATCCCCCCAAAAAATCACCTCAGCACAGTGTGCATCTTGACAACCTTTAACATTGATACTCCCCCTAAATGAAGCCATCTCTCAATTTAATAAGACATTTATTAAGCATTCTAAATGAACTATCCCTAACTCAGAACAAATGAATCAAAGCAAACCCAGCCTTCTGACTAGCTAAAAGTACCAAATAGCTCTCGATACTCAGAAAAACAAAAAGCTTGGAAAACATGGACCACTGGTAATTCTCGATCAAACCGCCAATACTACATATATCTTAGAACAGTACTAAGTACCATGCCAAAGTAGACAAAAAAAGTATTTCACAAAAATCCAAGAGTAGAACCTTACAAATTAAAATCATTGTGGTCCTCTAAAAACAAACTGCTACACCTCTGCCATTACACATAGCTTTCCCCTGACATATCCAGTCAAAATACCTCTGAAAATGTTGCCACTCTATTCAACCTACATTTCATTCAAATGGCTTTCTCCCTACTAAATAAAACCATTGTTACTGCTACACAACTGGTATCCCAGCTTAGTCTCCACCCCCAGTGCTACTTGCTAAATTCAGTCACCATTTCAACCATAAGGAGAATCTAATTGTAAACTCGCTCATTATGAGAAGGATTAAAACCAGTCAAGGTGATTACAGCAGTGCTTTGCATGTCTTTACTTTTATTTCATTCATTTCACTTGTGTAATAGCTGGATTATTTTAAGTGTTTTGGGGTGGCTGTCTTCCAGGCACCACTGCCATATGCATATGATTTTCTAGTCCTAGCATGTATTTTCACGTTTCTTAATAAATGACAACACAGTCTTTTATTTTTATTGTTGGGCTTCCATTGCTAGCACCATAGGTTGCAGCTTTGTTCTAACGTTGACAGATATATTTGCTCATACCAAAGGGCTGCTTATTTTCCATTACCATTTATGCACAACTGTTTCGTTGTATATGTTCTTAGGTAAGTACTAGGCTGGCTGTCCTTCCAAACCATTTTAAGCTTATCCAGTTGCCCTTTTTGTGCTCAAAATAACCTGTCCCATTTGGTTATATATTGGCCTTACAGATCCCAGGGTCGATAATTATATATTACCCCTAATGAGAATAACTGGGATCATACCATTGATAATTAGAGGGGATGGATGCATGGGATAAAAGATATAAGAGCTACCTCGTATTAGTAGTATAGGAGGCAGTCCTGGGGAAGATTTTCTGTTGCCATCCATAGATCTAACCTGTGCCTGAGTATGGACAAGGCTGAAGTTTGTTTTATGTGGATGGCGAGTCTATTGCACAACAGCGGTATCCTGTGTGAGATTTACCTATCCCTCCAAACCATTCTGTTGATGTTACAGAAGAGGTTTAGGTCCCTAGACTGAGTATTTCTGATGCCATTTAACTTGGTGATGTGCAGTAAATCCATCAGTAATAGGTCAACAGATGCCTTGTATGCCAGGCTCAGGCCACCTCTTAGCAGGGTGCAGAATACCAAGTATAGTGATAGGGCTTTACGTCACTCCATTTGGGACATGCTTTTAGGTCTTGCATCCTTTTAATAAAGCATCTGTGTGGGCATTCCAATCGTTGCAAGTGTTTGGACAGATAAATGGTAAACTGGGCATTCTTTTCAATGATTGGCCTAATGAGGGCTTAGTAATGGAGGATGATGACATCTCTATATCTAGGCACAGTCCCTTTGTTTATAAGCTGTGCAATATAGAAGAATTTTCTTATAACAATGGACAAATGTTAGTAAAAAATTATGGTACTGTCCACAGATATTTTATTAACTTGTTTCCTTTTTTCTGGGTCATGTTTGTGCACTGTAAGCATCAGTTGTTGTTGAGCTATAGATGTAAAAGTATTTATCTGTGTTCTATTGCCTTTGTGAGGTTTGAGGGTTCAAAACCCATAATATAGAAACTGACAATGAATATAACAGTAGGTAAGAGATAAAAAGAAATGAGTCAAAAAATAGGTGCCATTTGCAGGAGTCATATTAAAATACAACAGCAAGCATGCATTAGTCAAAAGCAGAATGAAGGGAATAGCACTAAACATATACTACAAATAAAATCGGTATTGCTCACCCCTGAAAATTGCCAAAGCCAGTCTCTGGCCATTGGATGATCAGTTTCCCCAGCAGTAGTAATAATAGCATTTATTTTCTTATTGACACATGGATAGGGGTCAGACCTGCCATCTACAGTATTATTATCAGCATGGGTCTAAGTGAGTAATATCATTCATTTTTCATGGCAGTATTTGTTTCAGTAGTTTAAGAAACCCACATGTGCAAATGTTTCCAGTATGGAAAAGCACTGAGAGACCTTCTTCATATATCTGTGAATGAGTCTGTATTTGCTGATCATCTGACAAACTATTATTCAGTGAGTCTGCTCAGGTAAGTACACAGGTATTTCTTACAGTTTGACTTGCATCTCATTGTTCTCCATTGCCTTGTGTTGTATAATTTGTTATTCATCCATTCATTCATTCATTCATTCATTCACTTCACAAGTAGACTGGGGCTGAGCATCCTTTTTCAGACACAGCCTGTATTAGGTGCAAGAAGCAAGACACAAATACATTGTCTACTAACAGGGTACAGAAATACAAGAATGCAGAATATACATTATCAGCAGTACTAACCTTATAGAGGAAATACCGAAGTCCAAATTCTGCAAATCTATTCAATTCCCAGTTCAGCATGGTGCAGCCCTTAGTCTAGAGTAAAACGTAGGAGATGTCAAATGGAAGAGGCTATCACATTAACAGTCCAACCATTGGTACCTCACCCTTTTGAGGTGAAATTTAATCAAGTTAGAGGTGCATTGCTAGGAAATGTGTGCAGTCTTGACTGAACATGGTAGTGGGCTTCACTCTTTGGACCACCAGACTGAGTAAAGCCTGGAAATGTTCTTATGAAAGTTGAGGGAATGTTAATCTGACAGTGATGAAAGAGCAGTTATTTAGATTCAGGTAAATTAATTGTTTCATAACAGAGAACCAAACATCAGGCAGTGTTTAAGTGAAGTATCTTATAGGTTAGTTTATAGGATGAAATGCTTGCCTACTTGCTTTCTTAGTAGCATATTAGTTTTATTAAGTGTGACACAGTAGTTCTGTCATTTTGGGATGCATGAGATATATACCTACATACCTTGTTATGCCCACTTACAGCTAATTACTGTTATAAAAGGAAATGCAGATGTTGTGGAAGAAGTTGTATTTCAGTGTAGGTAGAAAGACCCCTTTAGTGATAAAGATCATTGTCATATAAGGTGTTATATAAATGTCATGTTGCAGGCAGTCCCTGGAGCATAACTAAATAGACAAATCAGATGGGGGGAGGCGGGTCAAGTCAGAAAACTAGACATCTAAACTGGCTTACTGAGATCAGGAGTCCCTGTTTACAGGGAACCACTGTGTTTTTTTGGGTGTAGTGGAAAGTTGCTTGATGGTGTTTTGTGAAACATCAAGGAAAGACCCAAGATACTAAATCAAGTGCCGAGTTTTGGCCAAGATACCCGGCAGGAGTTTCATGACTGTGACAGTGAACTTCACATTATACTAGTTTAATATATTGTTCACATAAATTAGGTTGTCATACCTTTCAATCTCTGAGCATTAAAAATCATTTCACAGCCCTTCAAAATTCATAGCAGAGGGTCAGAATTAGGAGCACTTTCTTATTTTTCAGAATAAGTAATCTTCAGATGTTATACCCCCATACAGTTAGTAGTAAAGAATAGCTGCATTAACTGTAGTTATGTAATAATGTACACATCTTTAAAGAAAATATGTAAATCTAGGAGGAACAAGGCTTAATCTGAAGGCAAAAATGATAGTTCTGTGTTTAAGTCATAGCATCTGAGATGTATGCTGGAATGCTATGAAACAATATTTCAATGGTATTAATAAAGATGGTAAGTAGATGGGGGTACACTGATATTTAAGGGGATCCTTTGCCAACCAGCTCTTGTTGGGGGAGCTAATGCTTAATTTTTTGCATGGAAAGAATATATTAGCCTTTAGATGTTTGGCCAGTAGTTTGGATGATGGACAGGACATATTATAAATCTTTCTGTGAATCCGCGGTGGTGGTGCTGCGGTAGCATTGTCGCCTCACAGTAAGACGCTGTATGGTTCGATTCTCAGCTAGAACATCTTCTGCATGGAGACATGCATGAAGGGGCATACCTTCATTGAAGGTTGTGCGTCAGGGCTGGCAACTCTGCACGTAAAAATCAACTACCAATCATTAGCGGACCAGAGTTCCGCTGTGGCGACCCCTAACCGGGAAAAGCCGAAAGACACAAACAATAGTAGTTCTCTGTGAGCAAACTTGAGCAGTGGACAGAGATGATTATTTTTATAAAGACAACCCTAGAAAACTTGCCTGTGCCCATATTTGTTAGTATGTTGGTGAACGTGAGTATCACTGTTAGGGTGCTGTTTTATTTATTGCATTGATGGCAAAGAAAGTTCAGCAAGATCATCACAATTTCAGTGAAGTTGTATAGTAAAAGCTCCATATACAGATCAGGGAGATCCCATTTTCTGGGAGTCATGAAAAAAGAAACGTACACAAAACTACATGAATAAAATGTATCAAACAAACTAAGTCTAATGAAGATGAAATAGGAATACATCTTAGAGAAAGCAGCATCAGTCGGCATCTGAAAGAAAAGAGAAATAAGAAGTCATATTAGGTAGCCAACCAGGCAACTGTTTATAAGACAATTGATGTATATTAATGTTTACATTCAATAAAAGATGCAAGTAAATAAGTAACTTGCAGTTAAGACAAAAGGCCACTTAGGGTAAGTAATATCTAAAACATGTTTCCTGTTTAAGCTGCTGATTTACATTGAACTAGTCTGATGAAGTCTCTGGAAGCATGTCAACAGAGTGACAGCCTTTTAAGTGATTGCTGATCAACCAAATAAAAATGGCCAAAATAACTTTCCATGGCACTGAAGTCTTATTTTTTTTTTCACTGTTGCTGGTGTGTTTGGGGGAGGGGAGGTCTCCTCACATGTGCTGTAGGGAGGCTTGTCCCCTGAAAAAAATAACTTACCTGCATGGTTCACTGAAAGTTGTTTCAGTTTTTTTTTTTTTTATGATCGATCAGCACACTGTCACAGAGTTGTAGATCTATCAACGTAAATTTGAGACTTTTGTATAGATGGGAGAGCTTACTGGTTGTCCTTTAATGATTTAGATTGAAAAAAAAGTTGGGTATGAGATGGACAAGAAAGAAAAAATTTGGCGTGAGTTGGATAGTGGTGATGACTATGCCCAAGGGTGAGAAAGTAGTGATTGGAACAGATTTCAGTGAGCATATTGGTGAAGGGAACAGAGGGGATGAGGAAGTGATGGGTAGGTATGGTGTTAAACAAAGGTGCTCAAGGGCGAGAGAGTAGTGATTGGAGCAGATTTCAATGAGCATGTTGGTGAAGGGAACAGAGGGGATGAGGAAGTGATGGGTAGGTATGGTGTTAAACAAAGGAATGCAGAAGGTCAGATGGTAGTGGATTTTGCAAAAAGGATGGACATGGCTGTGGTGAATACATATTTTAACAAGAGGGAGGAGCATAGGGTGACATACAAGAGTGGAGGAAGATGCACACAGGTGGATTATATCTTATGTAGGAGGGCCAGTTTGATGGAGATTGGAGACTGTAAAGTAGTGACCGGGGAAAGTGTAGTTAGGCAGCATAGGATGGTGGTTTGTAAGACGACATTGGTGATCAAAAAGAGGAGGAGGAGTGTGAGGGCAGCACCAAGGATAAAATGGTGGAAATTGAAAAAGGGTAATTGTGAGGTGGAGTTCAGGGAAGAGTTAAGACAGGCACTGGGTGGCAGTGAAGAGTTACCAAATAGCTGGGTAACTACAGCAGAGCTAGTAAGGGAGACGGCTAGAAAGGTGCTTGGTATGACATCTGGACAGAGGAAGGAGGACAAGGAGACCTGGTGGTGGAATGAGGAAGTACAGGAGAGTGTACAGAGGAAGAGGCTGGTGAAGAAGAAGTGGGATTGTCAGGGAGATGAAGAAAGTAGACAGGAGTATAAGGAGATGAGGAGCATGGCAAAGAGAGGTGGCGAAGGCTAAGGATAAGACATATGAAGAGTTGTATGAAAGGTTGGACACTAAGGATGGAGAAAAGGACCTGTACCGATTGGCTAGACAGAGGGACCGAGCTACAAAAGATATGCAGCAGGTAAATGTGATAAAGGATAATAAGGGAAACATACTTACAAGCGAGGAGAGTGTGTTGAGCAGATGGAAAGAGTACTTTGAGGGGTTGATGAATGAAGAGAATGAGAGGGAGAGAAGGTTGGATGATGTGGGGATAGTGAATCATGAAATGCAATGGATTAGCAAGGAGGAAGTAAGGATTGCTATGAAGAGGATGAAGAATGGAAAGGCTGTTGGTCCAGATGACATACATGTGGAAGCATGGAGGTGTTTAGGTGAAATGGCAGTGGAGTTTTTAACCAGATTGTTTAATGAAATTTTGGAGAGTGAGAGGATGTCTGAGGAATGGAGAAAAAGTGTTTTGGTACTGATTTTTAAGAATAAGAGTGATGTGCAGAGCTGTAGTATCTACAGAGGGATTAAATTGATCAGTCACAGCATGAAGTTATGCAAAAGAGTAGTGGGAGCTAGCTTAAGAAGGGACTTGATGATTAGTGATCAACAGTATGGTTTCATGCCAGGAAAGAGCACTACAGATGCAATATTTGCTCTGAGAGTGTGGATGGAGAAGTACAGAGAAGGTCAGAAGGAGTTGCATTATGTTTTTGTAGACTTAGTGAAAGCATATGACAGGGTGCCTAGAGAGGCCTAGAGAGGAGTTGTGGTATTGTATGAGGGAGTTGATATGACAGGGTGCCTAGAGAGGAGTTGTGGTATTGTATGAGGGAGTTGGGAGTGTCATAAAAATATGTAAGAGTGGTACAGGATATGTACGAGGGTAGTGTGACAGTGGTGAGGTCTGCAGTGGGAGTGACGGATACGTTTAAGGTGGAGGTGGGATTACATCAAGGATCAGCTCTGAGCCCTTTCTTATTTGCAATGGTGATGGACAGGTTGACAGACGAGATCAGACAGGAGTCCCAAAGGACTATGATGTTTGCAGATGACATTGTGATCTGTAGTGAGAGTAGGGAACAGGTGGAAGAGACCCTGGAGAGATGGAAATATGCTCCAGAGTGAAGAGGAATGAAATTCAGCAGGACTAAGACAGAATATATGTATGTGAATGAGAGAGAGGATAGAGGAATGGTGAGGATGCAAGGAGTAGAGGTGGCGAAGGTGGATGAGTTTAAATACTTGGGATCAATAGTTCAGAGTAATGGTGAGTGTGGAAGGGAGGTGAAGAAGAGAGTACAGGCAGGATAGAATGGGTGGAGGCGTGTCAGGAGTGATTTGTGACAGACGGGTAGCAGTAGGAGTGAAAGTGAAGATCTACAAGAGGGTAGTGAGACCAGCTGTGTTGTTTGGGTTGGAGACAGTGGCATTGACAAAAAGGCAGGAGTTAGAGCTGGATGTGGCAGAGTTAAAGATGTTAAGATTTGCAATGGGCGTGATGAGGATGGACAGAATTAGGAATAAGTATATTAGAGGGTCAGCCCAGGTTGGAAGTTTTGGAGACAAAGTCAGAGAGGCAAGGTTACGTTGGTTTGGACATGTGCTGATAAGGGATGCTGAGTATATTGGGAAAAAGATGCTAAGGATGAAGTTAGCAGGTAACGGAAAAAGAGGAAGGCCTAAGATAAGGTTCATGGATGTGGTGAGAGAGGACATGCAGGTGGTTGGTGTGACAGAGCAAGATGCAGAGGACAGGAAGAAATGGAAACAGATAATCCGCTGTGGTGACCCCTAATGGGAACAACTGAAAGAAGATGATGATGAGTTAGATTGAAAAAAAAAAAGGTTTCCAGGACATTCATCTGGCAAGCTAGTTCTTATCTTAGTGCCCTTGGCCTTAAATATGAATGCTGCGGTAGTTCCCCTTAAAGGGGTATATACTATATCCAACATTGTCATGAGTAATGCCAGAGAATACTTTCCAAATATAAAAAGATACACTTCTAAATGCAGAAATATGCAATTCCTAAGTGCAAACTACTATGCTGTGTTACATTTGACCATTTCTCAACTTGAGTTCACTAGTTTCAGGCTCTGGGATAGCCTGCAGTCCCATGGCAAACCATTGGCATTGTGGTGATTAACACTAGGATAATGCTGTATTTTGAAGTGGAAGCTTTGTAGAAACAGGACCAATGGTAAACTTTGATGTTGCTCTCTTTGTACTGGGGAAGCCACTGTAATGGTGTATAGTCAGTAACAGAGAGTGAATTCTCTACCCAAGACATATTAGCTTAACGCTAGAAGAGTTAATTTAATGACCAAACATCCCTCTGCTACCATGGACAAATATTTAATTTCAGCTCAGTTTAATTGTCTACTTTAGGATGCTTCATATCGGGTGGTGCAGTGGTGCAGCAGTTAACATTGTTGCCTCACAACAAGAGGTTCTCCAGTTCAATTCTTGGCTGGGGGGCCTTCCGTGCAGAGTCTGCATGCCCACCCTGTGTTTGTGTGGGTTTCCTCCGGGTGCTCCGATTTCCTCCCAAATTCCAAAGACATGCATCTGGAGCATTCCTAGGCCTCTGCAGAAAATAGGCTCTATCCTAGTTGGACTTTCCTGGTCAACAAATGTTTAAATATCTATCTAGCCCCCAGAGTATGGATAGCACTGTGCCAGGCCATTTCTGACTTGTCTCTGGGTACCATAAAGGGCCTGAATAAATCATTGGAATGCTAGTATGGCCTCAGTGCAATGGGTAGTTTTCAGATGTTGAAAAGTGCTATACACGTTCATGGTGCACTTGATTTTTGTGGGCATCTTCCCCCTTGTGAGATTGGTGAGAGGGCACATGATGGAGGTAAAATGTGGTACAGATTTTATATAAAATCTATCCAGGCCTAGAAAGGCCTACTTGTTAGTTTGAGGTACTGACCAGTCTCTTGCTATTTCAACCATCTTTTTATGGAGTTTAAGTTCTTCCATTCTTCTACTTACCTTGCTTCTGTCACTCCAAGTTTACTTTTGGGGCCGTTCACTGTAACCCCTGATTATTTAAGAGATTCCACTTTAGCTAGAAAACTCAGGTCTCTGAGTAGATTATGAAATCATCCAAATATGAAGTTGCATCACATTTGTGAGAATTAAGTTCTCTATTAGTTTTTCAAATGTTGCTGGAGCCCATCAAGACCAAATAGGAGAACTATATATTGGTGCTGGTCAGCTGTAGTTAAAAATAGTTTTTTTCCTTAGCTTCCTCTGTTAAGGGAATCTGCCAGTAGCTTTTCATTAAATCAAGAGTGGATAGGAATCTAGTCATCCCTGTAGATCAATATGTGTGTATGTACCTTTAAGAAACTATTCAAGGGCTTGCACAAGTGTATAAATACTGAGCACATGTGAGCCTGGCTGTCATTTTGTAGTAAGCTGTTGAGATGCAAGCATGTATGTATGTAAGGTCTGTCTGTTAACCAGTTTGTTTATATTTTACGATGCTGCTATCCATCCTGATGTGTTTTTATGTATTAAAGCATCTAAATAAAATACCCCGCCTGCTTGTCATCTATGTTAGAGAAGGATGAGCGACATGGCAACAGAAGTGGCATGTCTAAAGGACATGGTGTTGGAGGCAGCATGGCTAAAACGACTTAAGGCACTTGCTTGGAAGTGGTAGAATATAAAGGAGTGAGTCATCCCTACTGTACGTATACTTCACAAAAGCGGTCAGAAATTAACTTCAGATATTAAAATTTGCTCAAAACTATTTCTGCTTCACAAAATATGAAACGAGGCACACAGAATTTTCTAAATGATATTTGCATAAACTATGTCCAATATTGATAAAAATATTCAAATTACTACGGAAAATGTTTGAAATAAAGTCTGAATGGCATAAAATGAATAAAATAAGGGGAAACGACTGCATTTTTCAAGATGTGCTTAGGGAATCCATATTTTTCCTATTAGTCAAAGATATCCGAGTTATCAGAAGTGTAAAAGTGTTCGCATGTTTGTTCAGTGTTACGGTTGTTTCACGGAATACAGCCATTTCAGAGCATATTTCACAAAGTACAGCATTTTGAAGAGTTTATTGTGCATTTGAATGTTATTACAAGTTCACATAGCTGTTTGTACATAATTACAAGGCCATATTTTCAGTGCGTTTGTACATAGTATGTAGGCATGGCAGATGGATTTCAAAAACCAGTGCACTTGTGTTTGACAGTCATATTGCTGAGAACTGGAGAGTGTTTCAGCAAGAGTATGACATTTTCATACAGGTTGCATTTTCTGATAAAGATGATTTTACAAAGGCATTTATTCTGTTTAATTTAGTTGGGGAAGAAGGCACTGAAAGGGAACATGCATTTGTGTATACACCTGCTATCTATACAGGAGAGGGGGAACCATCATATTGCTATACCGGCTGAGTCAAGGGAGGACCCAGAGTGCTAAAAACATAAATTTAGAGAAATGTGTAACCCCAGACAAATGTTCATAGATATTTACTAGGCTAACAACCACAAGGGTCTTTTTTTTAAGCCTAGCCATGCATCCCACATCTCTAAAGTTCTGACACCCTTGATAAGTGTAAGCATGGGCCTGGGAGATGAACCATTTACAGGCCACCTGTTTCCATCAGAGACATAGGTGCCAAACCAGGAATGAATTTCTGGTTTCCCATCTGCTTCACATGGATGGGGGAGCCTGTTCCATAGACAGGGAAGTCTCTGGGATACATACCTATCTCTCCAGCAGGTCTTTTTTATATCACAGGCAAGGTTTAAGTCTTTAGAATGGGTAATTCTGGTACTTTTTGTTTTGTGGATATGCAGGAGGTCCATCAGAGTGGGGTCTGACAATGTCCTGTATGCCAGGCATAGATCTCCCTGCAAAAGCCTGTAGGAGACAGAATACAGGGATAGGGCCTTAAGCCGGTATTCTTTTCGTGAGGAACCTCTGTGGACATTCCAGTTGTTGGATATGGGAATCAGAACCACACAATATGACTCCAAAGAAACAAATTGCAGCAAAAGACAGGACCTCAAATGGAAACAGTTCTCTATATTGGTACAACCACAATACATTTTAAATGCTTTTGTCCCCCATAAAATTACATGGGACTTCTTCAGAACAAAAAACATCTGCATAGGCCAAGTTTAAATATTATTCAAACACACGCTCAACCAATCAAAGTTAAAAAAAACAATAAAATAATTAAAATTATTAAAGCAATTAAAACAATTTTAAAAAGTTAAGGTTGTATCCAATAAAAAGAACTGTTTCCGTTTGAGGTCCTGTTTTTGGCTGCAATTTGTTTCCATTTGTTGGATATGCCAGGTTAGGTACATACCAAAGAGGGCATTGTACTCAATGATAGGTGTGAATGCTGAATACAGTGGAACAATGACTTCCTAGGACTTGGATGCCATACCTTTGTTTATAAGTTGCACAACGTAGAATGATTTCCTCACCACTGTAGACACGTGATGATCAAAGGCTAGATTACTATCTATGTGTGTCCCTAAGTCCTTGACTACTGGGTCAACTCTAAAGGGTGTGTTGTCAATATGATAGTTGCCAGGGATAGATGACTTCCCAAAGGATACTATTATGCATTTCTTGGCATTTAGTTTTAGTCCATGACTCTAACACCAGTTGTTTGTCTGTGTCAGCCCCTCCTGGAGAACATTTGTGTCAGTGTGAGATTCAATGACAGCTACTAATTTGCAATCATCTGCAAATTTAGTCAGCCAGGGACCACTGACACTGACCTTGACTTCTGAGAAGTAAATGCCAAAAAGGAGCGGTCCAAGGACTGATTCCTGAGGGACTCCACTTGTGATTGGCTTCTTTGTAGAGGTGGAATTCCCAATTCTAACTTCCTGGGTCCTGTCTATGAGCCAGTTGGCAATCCACTGGGTGACATATGGGTTTGTACCCAACCTCTTGAGTTTGTCAACAATACTGGATTGGGGTATTGTGTCAAATGTTTTGGCTAGGTCAAGGTAGGCAGTGTGGATGATTTTGCTTATGAATTTCTCAAAGAAGTGCACCAGGTTAAGTAGGCATGATCTGCCCTTGATGAACCCAAACTGGGTTGGGTCCAGTGTCTGGAGGTTTACTTTATCTCTATTGATCATCTCCATGATAATTCTTTCCATGGATTTACATATAGGATTAGTGAGACTTGTGGGTCTGTAGTTTACAGGGTCTGTAGCTGGCCCACCTTTGAGGGATGACTGTTGCCTTTCTCCATTCATGAAGCATGAAGCCTGTTTGGAGGCTACAATTAAATAGTAATTCCAGATGCCCTAATAGGTCATGTTTCATGCTATATAGAAGACATCCTGGGATATTGTCTGGGCCTATTGATGCAGTGTTCTTGGTATGGAGAGAGCATTAATTTAGGACAAGGGGATCAAAAGCCTGGTGAAACTTTTGCAGCATATATAACTGACTTGAGAAACAAGGCTAAAACATGCAGATTTGATGATTTAAGGGATAAGTTGATAAAAGACAGACTTATGTGTGGTACAAAAGATGATGCTATGATAAAAATATTGCTTCATGACAGTGATTTAACTTTAAATAAGGCCATTGAGATTTGTCAGATATACAAGCTCACAGAAAAGCACGCACATATGCTTACAAACTAAACTAGCTCTAGAAGGTGCAGTGATAAAGCTCATGTTGATAGCATGCATCACATGGTTAAAAGAAACAAGCCCAAGCACATGACATCACCTATAGCCCCTGCAGCATTCACTGGTAAACCCCAGAACTTTCCAGCAAATTCCAGAGTTTGGACAGTCTAATTGAAGCATAAGAGTGAGTCAGCAAGCTAAAAGCATGGGCCCCAACCTAGTTTCATTGCCAACTGTTGTAATTGAGGTGAAAGCCATGAATCTGAAAGGGAGAAATGTTTAGCTTTTGAACAGCAATACCACAAATGCAAATAGTGGAATCATTTCAAGAGGTTTAGTAAATCAAAAGGCCCACATTCTTTTATTAAAAGGGAGCATTTTAAGAAATGAGTTGATCAATTAGAAAGTTGCAACCATACTCTTTATGTTTATGATGTGTTAGTGCTTCATGAAAATGTCAATGCAGTAGATTTAAGGGAAAAGAATGAAGTATTTTGTACTGTTCAGATTAATGGCAAAGCCATAGAGCTCAAACTTGATACAGGTTCCAAGTGCAATGTTATGTCAGCAGAAATATTTGCTAGAGTGTCATGGTGTAAGGCTTGATTTTGCAAGGTGTGAGCAGCTTATTGCGTACAGAGGTGAAGAAATTCAAACTGAAGGCTCAGTAGTGTTTTTATGTTACTCTGCTGGAAGAAGCTATGACTTATTATTGTATGTGGTCAAGAAGCACATCCAGTCCTTATTTAGAGCTCATAGACAGTTTGAAAATGGGACTGCTTTCATTTAATAAGGAAGTCCACCAAGTCAGCTTCAAAGACCACTACTCTAATTTCGCCCAGTACATTTTTTCTACCTATTAAGATCTTTTCAAAGACAAACTAAACAAACTCCCAGTTGTGTACTCCATGAAGTTAGACCCAGAGGTCTGTCCAGTTATCAGGGCAACATGTAAAGTTTCAATAGCCATGCAGGACAGAGTCAAAGCTGAGCTTGATAAAATGGTGCTACAAGGTGTCATTTGTCCCATTGAAACTCTAAATGAGTGGGTATCTTCCATGGTGGTAGCTCATAAAAAAGCTCAGATGACATCAGAATATGTATTGACCCACAAGATTTAAACAAAGCACTAAAAGGACCTCATCATCCAATATGCACAGTCGAAGAAGTCGCATTTCTGATGCCAAATGCCACTGTTTTTTTTGTCTTAGATGCAAAGAGTTAATTTTTGCAGATTCAGCTTGGCAAGAAATCCTCATTGATCACTACTATCAGTATTCCGTTTGGCAGGTACCGATTTTTGAGAATGCCATTTGGGATAAATTCTGCAAGTGAAGTCTTTCAACGTACAATGGAGAAATTTTTTTCTGGGTATCATAGTAGACATACTAGTAGGTGGTAATGGTGAAGCACAGCATGACAGAAACCTCAGAAAAGTTCTAGAAAGGGAACACCAAGTGAATCTTAAGCTCAATCCACAGAAATGAAAATTCAGGCTATAAGAAGTTACATGTTGGTCATTTATTTACTAGTACAGGCCTATGACCAGACCCTTCTAAGTAAACAGCCATTCTCAAGATGCCAACTTCAGACAATGTTCAAGACCTGCAGTGTTTTCTTGGCATGGTTAACTACCTAGCCACGTTCATTCTAGACTTGAGCCGACTTTCAGCACAGCTTAGAGAGCTGACATGTAAAGATGTATCAGTCTTGGTTAGAGTAACACCAAAGAGCATTTAATGTCCTGAAACAGATAATTGCTAGTCCACCAACTCTCAGATATTATGATATTCAAAAGCTAGGTACACTTTAATGTGATACTTCGAAATTTGGTCTTTGTGCACTCATTTTACAAGAGGATCAACGTGTTGCCTATGCATCGAGATCTCTTACCCAAATTGAAATGCAGTATACCCAGATTGAGAAAGAGCTTTTGGCAATTTTGTTTGCATGTTCGAAATTCCATGATTATGTTTCAGGTACACCTATCCAGATTGAAACAGACAACCAGCCTCTAGTCACTATCTTGAGAAAGCCTGTGCATTCATCTCCAGCCAGACTGTAACGTATTATGGTGATATTGCAAAAGTATGATTTCAGTCTTGTCTACAAGAAAGGCAAACTTCTTTATCTTGCTGATACATTATCCAGATCACCTAGAAATACCACAGAACAGCACAAGAGTGAGAACCTTGATTTTGAAGTCATGGAACTGAGAACCTTTTCTTCCACACATCTTGATGAGCTGAGATATCACACCACCACAGATCCAGTTTTACAAAGGCTCAACCACTTTATCAATCAAGGATGGCCGTCAAAGCAATCTAGTTTACCTCAAGAAGTGCAACCTTATTTTCAATACAGAAATGAGGTTTTGTCTGACAAAGGCATTATTATGAAAGGTCCAGAAGTAATTGTTCCAAAGTCCATGCAGCAAGAGTTCATTACTTTCTTGCATTGTGGTCACCCAGGAGCTAACTCTACCAAAATAAGGGGAAGAGAACTTGTATTTTGGCCTTTTATGTCACAAGACATTGAGAAAGCATTTTCATCTTGTTCCTTGTGTAATAGTACTAAGCCACATCAACAGAAGGAGCCACTTCAGCTAAACCTGATTCTGGAACTACCTTGGTCGACAGTAGCTACCGACATCTTCAAGTGGAATAGTCAACATTATTTGGTGTTAGTAGACTCTTACTCCAATTGGTTAGAGATTGACCTACTTCTTAACCTAGCATCCAATACTGTCACTACTAAGAAGAAGCGTCAGTTTTTTTTCTGACAATGGCACATAGCTTACAAGCCAACAGTTCAAAAGATTTGCCAAAGAATGGGACTTTACTCACGTCACAAGTAACTCTGAGTACTTGCAGTCCAATGGTTTGGCAGAACGTGCAGTTCAAAGTGCCAAATAGTTACTAGAAAAGTCAAAATAAGATAATCGTGATGTTTTCCTGAATCTCTTGAATCTCAAAAATGTTCCTTGTGATAAAAATATTGGTTCACCTGCTCAGAGACTTCTTTCGAGACAAACCAGAACCACATTACCAATCAGTAGTCAATTGTTGGTTGCATGTGTCAAGAACAACTTGTCAGTGAAAACCTGTTGAAGAAGCGTTTAACCCAGAAATCCTACTATGATAAAAACCAGCAAACCGCTCAATCCATTAGGAGAAGTGGTAAGGATGCAAATGTCCAAAAGTTATGATCGGATTGGTGTCATGAAGAGTATTTGCCCAGAGCCAAGATCATACATTGTGGAATAACAAGGAGCAGTCTTTAGGCGAAATCAAAAGCATTTGATACCGATGTCTGAGCCTATACCACAGCACATAGCCTGTGAGAAAGATTCAATCTCAGAGTGAGTTGTCCGGTGTTCCAATTCCAGAGGAAGGTCCACAGAGAGAAGTTCCTGATACGAGTTGTGCACTGAAGAATGTTCCTGTTGCAAAATTTGGTCCAGATTGTTATGTTTTGAGATATGGTCGCATCTCTAAACCCTGTAAAAGATACAAAGCAACTTGGATACGAACATTGTGTTTTGTTTCTAATGTTTATAGTAATGCATGTCTGACTCTTATGTTATTTGCAAAGGGCAATCTTTTTAAGAGGGAGGATGTAGATCAATTTGTGTATATGTACCTTTAAGAAGATATCCAAAGGCTTGCACAAGTGTATAAATATTAAGCACATGAGAGCCTGACTGCCATTTTGTAGTAAGCTGTTGAGATGTAAGCCTAACTGTATGTAAGGTCTGTCTGTAAATCGGTTCATTTATATTTTATGATGCTGCTGTCCATCCTGATGTGTTTTTATGTATTAAAGCATCTAAATGAAATACTACGCCTGCTTGTCATCTGTGTTACAGAAGAATGAGCGACAATCCCCAACCATTTGATCACTTTATCCACCTTTGGAATGAGGTAGTTGCCAAATGTAGAAATAGTACCAAGCTGTCTAAAGTTAAATTAATGTAGAACCTAATGGTTATATCATGGTTTTATGACAAAAGCTGTAAAGTTATTTCATCTGCTAGCAGAATCTGTATTCACTCAGAGCTGTGATATCTTTTTCACCTCTTCTCACACTGCTTTCCTATGAGATTCAGTGATCCTGTAGATTTTCAAGTTAACTTTCTCCCCTTGGTTAGTTTTTGTGCGGTGTTTATTTAAAATGGTTCTCTGTTGCAGTTTTCAAATAATATCACTGTTTTGGAATAGAAACTTTCCACCTCTTGCCTCGAGGTTTTGACAGTGCTTCTCTTAGTATACCTTAACTCAGTTGTCTGGGTTCCCAAAACTCTTTTGCCAGATTTACCTTTGCCTTTCTTCAGGACATTCCTGTGATACGTTTGTTTAAGACATCTCTTCCCTGTTTGTCAAACTTTATCTCACGTCAGTTTTTCTCTGGAAGTCTAATCGATCCCTGCCACTTAGCTAAAATCTTCTCCTCAGCAGAAAGAACTAGAAGTAATACTTGACCTCTGATCTGGAACTCCTATGAGCATTCCTGTTGTATAATGCCTGTTGGGTGTCTTGTGCCCTTTCCATTTGTTTCTTGGGCTGTGAGCATTACTGTCTTTAGTCTGTTCTGTAGAGTAATGTGATTATGTTCTTCGTGTTTCACTGTTGCAGTCATTACATTTGGGTTATCCTGCTGGCAGGTTGCCCTCAGTCGGCCTGAATTCCAAAGTCTTGGGTCCTGCGTTGGTTGCTGTCGCCTCTTCCCTGACATCAGGTCATCAGGGGTATAAAAGATGCAGCCGACGCCATTTTATTTAGTCTTTCTTACCACGTGGTGCCCAAAGCAGAAGCAGTTCGCAAGTGCTGGTCGGCCGACTCCTGAGATTTTCATGTTCGAGTTTCAGATCCGAAGTCTTCATTAAAAACAAAGTACCCCGTTGGGGAAACTTTTTTCTTGTTCCAGACCGATGTCAGAAAAAGTTAATAATTGTATTTCTTGTGGGAAGCAAACACCTCATAAGGACTTTCATTCTTATTGTATTCCTTGCCTAGGCCCTGACCACGACGTTGCTAGTTGTCGGTTTTGTGCTAGATTTAACCAACTCACTATTAAGCGTCGGTACGATTTTGCATTAAGCTATTTTGGGGGAAGATTTAATTATACAATGTCATCGGATAGCCATCCGACTACCGGAGTTCACAAAAAAACAAAAAGAAAAAGACAGGCAACCGAGGTCCAAAACCGACGAAGCTTTTCCTAAGCAAGTCGCCGGTTCGCCGGTCCTCAGTGAGGAGCTTTCACAGCCCCTGACGCCCGCTTCTTTAGAGTCACAGGCTGCTACCGACTCCCATGTGGAGTTGGCCAGGCTGCAGGAAACTTGAGGTATTGGAGCCTCGGAGATAATTCCCTCAGATGGGTCTGCAGCCGCTGAGCAGGCATCGACTTCTGAGGGTGTATTCAGACCCAAACAATTATATATTAAACCGACACCAAAGACCAAGGCTAAAACACCTTTAAAGGCAAAGAAACAAGTTCATCAGCCACAAGGACAGGCCTCCATGCCCAAAAACAGATGCTCAAAATGGCTGAAGACTTAATTACCTTGATCAGGAGTTCCCATCCCCCTCCTGATAAGAGGCCTTGGCAAGAGACAGACTATGAATCTTCAGATCAGGTTTCCATTTCTTCTGATTTCTTTTCTAATCGGGAATATTCTATTCCCCCCTATGAGGATTCTGATGCTGAAGAGTCAATTCCTTCAGCTTCTCCTCCTGAGGACTACTCTTTTGGGGAAACCTTGCATACCATAAAGGGAGCACTTCCACTGGGAGAGCCAAGATTTTTCAGAATCTAAGAAAAGGCTCAGGGACTTCCTTTTACTACCTCAACACAGGCCTCTAGCTATTCCACCTGTGTTAGACATTGTAGATGATGTGTTCTCTGAGTCTAGTCTGACCCTTGACTCTTTACCTCCAGCTCCTGTTAAGCCGGACAGATACTACAGGGTCCCTGACTCTCATAAATTCCTTTTCAAAAACCCTACTGCTGACCCAGAAACTATTTCACAGTGTCCGAAAGGGGTCAAGGCTTCTACTGCAAAAAACCCTACCCCCTCTGACAGGGATTCTAAGGCACTGGATAGATGGGGAAAAAAGATTTACACATCTGCTACTTTAGCTATAAGGGCTTTAAATTGCCAGTTTCATATGCTCAAATACCAGCAATATATCATAACACTGCTTAAACAAAAAATGATGGCTAATTCTGAATGTGCAGAAAATAAAGAAATGCAGGATTTATTGCATGCAGCTGAACAAGTTGGAAAGCATACCTTGCAATGTGGGTTTGATTCTTTGGAGGCCTCCTGCAGGGCCGCTGTTACGGGTTCTGTCAGTAGGAGGCATGCTTGGTTAAAGGAACAAAATCTGCCTGACCATGTTAAAGCAAAATTATTAGATGCTCCTTTACAGCATGATACCTTGTTTGGTGTTAAGGCAGAAGAGGTGTTAAAGAAAATGGAGGACAAAGCTAAATCTCTGCAAACAGTCAAGGATTTCTTACAGGTACAGCCACCTAGATTTAGCAGACACTGGCCTACAAAGAATTGGTTCTTTCCAGTCTCAGATAGACCTCAAAGGGGCAGATCACAACCGCAAGGTTCCTACAGGTCTAAGCAGTGGAGTGCCTCTACCTTCAAAGGTGCAGAAGACAAATCACAACCATACAGGAAACAGTCCCAATGACTTCCCCCTGCCTGCACCAAGCACTTATCTTCTGGCAGCACCCTTAGGGGGAAGACTAGCACTTTTTCCTCAAAATTGGCACATTATAACCCAGGACAAATGGGTTCTAGACGTAGTGTCACAAGGCTACAAGTTTCATTTCCATACCCTGCCAAGAGCAAACGTTTGGCCAGACCTGCCAAAAAATCAATGGGCAGAGGCTCAGAAACAAGTCGCTGCTCTCCTGGACATGAGGGCAATTCAACAAGTAGCACAACAAAAGCAAAGACAGGGATTTTACTCAAGACTGTTCTTGGTACCCAGAAAGGACAAAGCATGGGGACCAATACTGGGCCTATCGATTCTCAACACTTTCCTGGATATACCAAAATTCATAATGTTGACCTTACAGCAGCTTCTGCCCATGCTGGGCAGCAAGGCTTGGCTCGTGACTTTAGACCCAAGAGGCATACCTGCATGTCCCTATCATGCAAACATGCAGAAGATTCCTCAGATTCAAGGTTGGCTCAAAGCATTACCAATTCTCTGCACTGCCCTTTGGCTTATCTACTGTGCCCAGGGTCTTCACAAAGTGCCTGGCACCAGTAATTGCTTACTGCAGACAAAGAGGAATACAAATATATCCTTATTTGGATGACTGCCTCATACAAGCAGAGAACAAGGACATTCTACTACAACATCTGACTTTTGTGATAAGACTTTTAACATGCCTAGGGTACACAGTCAACAAAAAGAAATCAAAACTAGTACCCTCTCAAGAGATAATATTCCTGAGTGCAAGCTTAAATACAACTGCCCAGATAGCTTATCTCATTCCAGACAAACAAAGGCAACTGACTACCTATTTTAAGGAAATGGCAACAAAGGCCCAGTTATCTGCAAGAAAAATTCTGCAGGCTTTGGGCTTCATGGCATCCTGCATCTTACTAATTCCATATGCAAGACTGCATATGAGGAAAATTCAATGGTACCTAAAAAGTGTCTGGACACAACATTGCCACAGTCTGGAAACCATGATTATTCTAATACCCTGCCTGCAACAGGAATTTCGATGGTGGGCAAAAACTTGTCACCAGAATAAGGGACAGTCATTCACACTACCCCCAGCCAGGCAGAGCCTAACAATGGATGCATCAGATTATGTCTGGGGGGCACACATGGCAGGAAGAGGCATTCAGGGCACCTGGTCCACAAACCAAAAGCATCTACATATCAATCAAAAAGAGATGCTAGCTGTTCAAAATGCCCTGACAGCCTTCAAGGACCTATTTCATCTGGGACAACTACTGATAAAGACAGACAACACCACAGTGATGTGGTACATAAACAAGCAGGGGGGGAACTCATTCTTACCCCCTATGCAGACTAGCCATGACTTTATGGGACACCGCATTGACTTACCAAGTTCATCTGTAGGCACAATTCCTGCCAGGAAAGGAAAATAGTCTGGCAGACGAACTAAGCAGAAACCTCATGGATCCCCACGAGTGGCACCTGGATCCACAAGTCTTCAGCATGATAACAATGGAATGGGGATGCCCAGACATAGATCTATTTGCCTCCCCTCAAAACAATCAACTAAGAAGATTCTGCACAAGGACTTATCACAGACAAGCTTGGAAAGTGGACGCCTTATCTTTCAACTGGACAAACCTATCAGTATATGCCTTTCCTTCACTACCTCTCCTCCCCAAGTTACTCCTAAAGGTCAGGCAGGAGAAACCAAAAATGATTCTGATTGCCCCAGACTGGCCACTCCAGTACTGGTATCCAATCTTAAGGAATTTGTCCCAATGCCCAGACTGGACCTTATCTCAAATACCTCATCTACTGTCCCAGCAAAACAATCAGATTCTGCACAGCCAACTCAGGACTCTAAACCTGGCAGCATGGCGGATAATGTAGCCATACAAATCACACCTCTCAGTAAAGCTGTAATGGATGTCATTTTATAAGCCAGAAGGCCTAGTACTAGAAAATCCTATGCTGGGAAATGGAAGAGATTTTGCGCTTAGAACCAAGCTCAAGGAACTGATACAGCTGTCCCAAATATTCCTCAGATTTTGCAATATTTAAATGAGATGCTGGACAAATGCCTATCTGTTTCATAGGTTCATAGGTTCATAGGTTCATACTAGGCTATCTGCCCTAGGGCATTTGTAAGCCTAGCCAGAATGTGTTTGGCTTTCGCCACCCATTTTAAATTTATTTTGCTATGCCCTTTTTCGAGGTTAGTATACTGTGCCTCTGTCTAACAATGACACAGAAGTGATACCCGGGGTAAACCTATGATCTCCCATCCACTCATCAAGATTCCTCTTGAAGAGAGTCAATGAGGGACTCTGCCTAACCTGGACTGGGATTTTATTCCAGAGTGAAGGGAGCCTCTGGGTTATGAATCCGTCCCTCCAGCATGTCTATTTATTTCAGTGCTGTGGTTCAAGTCTCTTAGCGTAGCTCGATGGGATTTGGATTTTCTGAGGTGCAGCATGTCCATTAATTCCGGGTTGGACATGGCTTTATACGTCAGGCACAGATCGCCTCTGAACAGGTGGTATGCCACTGAGTAGAGCTGGAGTTTCTTTAACCAGGCAGCATATGGCATCTGTTTGAGCCCTTTGATCCTCTTGGTGAGGTACTTTTGGGGTCTTTCCAGTTGCTGCAGGTGTCTGGTAAGGTACATCCCAAAAGGTGCATTGTACTCAATTATGGGCCTGATGAGGGATGAGTAAAGAGGCACGATGACATCCCTGATCTAGATGTGAATCCCTTCATGATTAGGTGGGCTATATAAAATGTTTTTCTAACCACTTTGGCTACGTGGTTGTCAAATGAGAGATTGCTATCAACTTGGGTCCCCAGGTCCCTAATTACTTCTTCTGTACTTAATGGATTACCACCTATGTGGTAATTTGTGGGCACTTTGTTTTTGCCAAAGGGGATGACTATACACTGTTTGGCATTTAGCTTGAGGCCATGGCTCTGGCACCAGTTGTCTGTTTCTATGAGGCCCTTTTGGAGGATGCTTGTGTTGGCTGGAGAGTCGATTATGGTGCCCAGTTTGCAGTCATCTGCGAACTTGGTCAGCCACAGTCTTTCCGTGTTGGCCTGTACCTCCGAGAAATATATACCAAACAAGAGAGGTCCCGGGATTGAGCCTTGTGGGACACCACTTGTAACTGGTTTGGAGTCTGACATGGCTCCAGCAATTCTAACCATGTGGGTTCTGTCTTTGAGCCAGTTTGCAATCCATCTAGTGACATAGGGGTTTATATTTAAGCTGGTGAGCTTATCTATAATGCCCGAGTGGGGTATTATATCGAAGGCTTTGCAAGGTCCAGGTAGGCTGTGTGGACCACCTTCCCCTTGTCAATGGCCTTGGTGACTGTTTCAAAGAAATCAACCAGGTTTAAGAGGCAGGATCTGCCCTTAACAAATCCGAACTGGGTAGGATCCAGTGTCTGTAGGTCCCCAATATCTTTATTTATGAGGTCCATGATGATCCTTTCCATAGTTTTGCAGACCAAGCTAGTCAGGCTTATGGGGCGATAGTTTCCAGGATCCGTTGAGGCACCACCTTTATGGAGAGGGACCACTGTTGCTGTACACCACTCTTTGGGCACATATCCTGTAGTAAGGCTGAGATTAAACAGTAGTTTTATGTTTGGGTTTAGCTCTTCTTGGAGTTCATGTAGGACGCAGCCCGGGACACCGTCTGGTCCCATTGATGCTGTGTTTTCTGCTTTGGTTGGCAAATGAATTGTTTGGTTAAGGGCTACACTGGATACCACCATCAATTAAAATCCATGCCTCTGCCATTTTGGCTCATTACAATACAGAGCCACCACTCTTTTCTCATCCTTTATTAAGGCAGTGCCTCAGAGGAGCCAAAAACTTAAGACCTCCAAGGAGAACACCAACACCTGCATGGGACCTCAGTTATGTCTCGGAAAAACTCACCTTACCTCCTTTTGAGCCTGCTGCTACTGCGGACATAAAGTTCTTATCTTGGAAAACAGCTCTGCTCCTGGCAATAACTTCTGCAAGATGAGTTTCAGAGATACAGGTTCTCATGGCTGTGGAACCCTTTATCATTTTCTATCCAGACAGGGTCTCTCTGAGAACAAACCCTACATTTATGCCTAAGGTGGTATCCAGTGTAGCCCTTAACCAAACAATTCATTTGCCAACTTTTTATCCAAATCTGCAGAACAAGGGGGAGAAAATTCTGCATTCTTTGGACGTACACAGACAACTTAGATTCTACTTGGACAAAACTAAAGTTTTCAAAAAGGCAGAGCCATTACTAGTGGCATACGCCACAGCATCACAAGGAAAGGCTATCTCCAAGCAGACTATTTCAAAGTGGATAGGTCACTGCATTCATTTCTGCTACTCACAACATGGCAAACCAGTGCCTAAGGGCATTACGCCACATTCAACCAGAGCTGCAGCCACTTCTGCAACCTTTCTCAGGGGAGTACCAACCAAAGACATTTTGGAGGCTGCTACTTGGAGTTCAGTGCATACCTTTACAAAACATTACAGTCTGCCTCTCTACTCTAAATCCAGGGCAGGCTTTGCCACTGCAGTTCTGCAGGGCCTCATAGCCACTCCTAATGCTGTTTAGCTCCAGCCCCCCACCCATAGCTTTGGGACTCAACCCAAATGTAATGACTGCAAAAGTGAAACACGAAGAACATAGTACAGTTGTGTACACTTACCATAAATATAGATGTTCGAGTGTATTCACTGTTGCAGTCCAGGTTACCCACCCGCCATCCCCCTTATTTTTGCTTGAACTTATCTCTACTTCTCTAATCTATACAACCTAGATGGTGTATTTGCTTATAGAGGAAGGTAAAAAAATATATATATATATATTTGGGTGCATGTTATGTTTTATTTATCTACTTTTAGCCTACCCTTTTTGGGGCACCTGACATCTGGGGCAAGAAAAACTAAATAAAATGGTGTCAGATGCATCTTTTATACCCTGACGACCTGACGTCAGGGAAGAGGCAACAGCAACCAACGCAGGACCCAAGACTTTGGAATTCAGGCTGACTGAGGGCAATCTGCCAGCAGGATAACCCAAATGTAATGACTGCAACAGTGAATACACTTGAACATCTACATTTATGGTAAGTATACACAACTGTACTTTCCCACACACTTTTAAATAGTGTTTTTCTCCTCTTCCTCTGCCACGTTGGCAATATCTAGTAATTCTACAGAGTGCCTGCTATAAAAAAGCTTAAAAGGACTTAATTCTGTTGCTGTGCAAAGGTGTAAGTGAGCAGGAGATATGGCAGGAGTAGATCCCAATTTTTTCTATTCTTTTCAATGACCTTCCGCAGCATGGACTTTAGTGTCCTGTTGAAATGCTGTATCAAGCTGTCAATCCGGGATTCATAAAGAAGTCAAACGTTACTTCACATTAAAACACTGGCAGGGTTAATTGTGGCCATAAAGAGGGGTCCTTGTTTAGTAAGTATTTGTTATGGTATCCCAACCTTGGAAAATAGATTCATAGATTAGTACTAGGCTAACTGCCCTTTTGGACTAATTTAAGCCTAGCCATTTACTCCATTTAAAAATCAAACCTGCACCTTGTGTCTGTAAGGTAAACACTGTAACCATTATGCCAACCCCCCCGTACATTAAAAAGACCAGGTCCCTTTATATGGCTTTAGAAGTAGGTTTCTAGAGAACTGCTTCTGGATGTTTAGTTGCATATCTAAAATCTACCACACACAGATAAGCTAAAAGCCCTATCCCTCCACTCTGTTTCATACAGACTCCTCAGAGGTGACATCTGTCTGGCATACAAGGTGATTTTGGACCGCACCTCGATGGGACTGCTGCATATCCACAAGTCAAGCTCCACTCGAGTAACCTGCTCACACAGCCTCAACCTGGTCTGTGACATCAATAGAACTTGCTGGCAGGACAGATTTGTGTACCAGAGACTCCCCCATCTGTGGAATAGACTCCCTCTCCACGTCAAGCAAAGTACCTCTTTACCACTTTTTAAGTGCAATCTGGATAACTGGATGGGAAATAGAAAATACATCCCTGGGATTCCACCCATGACCCTGAAGGACAGGGGCATTGGGTGCTGATTTGTCTATGCATGGGCTAAACTCTTGGCTAAGCTTATAAGTGCCTCAGGGCCAATAGCCTAGTAACTTCCTATGATCCTATAAAGATTACCAAGATAGACAGATAGGTAGATAGGTATATCTCTACCCACTTTTTGTTTATTTATTGATATCTGATTTTCAGGAAATTCAGACTGGGTAGAAACCCATTTTCAGTGGGGACCCAGGGAGAAAAGCTCCAAATTATTACAAAACATTTTAAGAGTAATAATTTTACAATCTTCAAAAATAAAACATAAATAATTATAGCAAATTGGATATGATATAAAAACATTTGCTAAGAATCAATACAAGTTGTATGACAATTGTTTAATATTTATAGAAATTTTAGACAGTTTGTAGAGAGATTGAATGTAAGATAGTCTAATCCAAGCAGGAATTGAAATATGAAGTGAGGGGAAAAACAGGCTTATGTATTTAGAGAGAAATTCAGAGGAATGAAATTGTCAGAAGTAAGGAACCAACTAAAGAAGGGAGAGTAAAGAGGTATAAAGAATGAAAAAGTGTTTATTCAAATTTAGGGATATAGATAATTCTGGTTTTGAGCAAGAACAGTGCCATATTTTACCTAGGAAGTCTTAAAGGGTGGTTTTGAAAGATGGAAGAGAGGATATTGACCTGATAGATGCAGAACAGGTATGTTCCAGGCTTAGGAACTGTGTATGAGTACAGACAATGCCCAGCAAATTGGATACGTTTGTAGACTGATGAGTTTTTGGTCACTAGTTTACAATGACCATCTGGGAACATTGGACTTGATCAATTGTTCCAACAATATCCATGGCAATCTGTTCAAAGGGTACATTTCCTGTTGGCATGGGTATGTGTGGACTTTTAAAATTCTGATTTTGAGCTTTTTTCTAATACTCCAGGCATCTTGAACAAATATTTTCAATTTCGCTTATATATCTGGGTGGCCCCAAAACATGACTATGTGCCACCTTCATTACTAAGTCTCTGAAGGTTTGGTTATCAGTAATTTGAGTTCTGCTTCCTCCATCTCCTTGGTTACCCAATGCAACAGTAAACTTTGCCATTCAAAGTACAGCTGGGACAGGGAACTTTATGGTAGGTTCTCCTCCCACCTCCCTGAATCACTAAGTAACACAATTGCAAATAAGCACTTTGTTGTGGTAATCACCACCAGTGCTTCACACATTGCATTGGCACAAGCTTTCACTCATACTATATCTTTTCCATGACCTTGCCTTTTACTCTGCTGAGTCCTCTCTCCTGAACGCTTACAGTCCGTCAGTAATGCTGGGGCTAAGAGCTTCATGCTGCAAATTCCATTCTTTTAACTTTTTACATGATTTAAAGTAATATTTAAAAAGTGTCTCTGGTGTCTAGTGCACCTCTCTGTATTAACAGACACTGCTTGTTAGTGTAGAGGGAGTTGAGAGGTATGAATTCCTACCACACACACAAACTCCCAGGTACGTCAAACACACACACACACACACACACACACACACACACACACACACACACACACACACACACACACACACACACACTACTGTACTGATGTGTGCAGGTACACACAAACTATTTTACCTGTCCCCTAGCTAAACTCCCTCCCCCAATGCAAAAACCACGATACACACAGTGATGAGGCCACTTGTTCTTTTGCATACTCACACATGCAACCACACACATACACACATATACACACGCATACCTAATATGGCCTGTTGTTAAACTCCCTGGCACTTGCCTCTAACACAATCTCACCCAATGAAAATAACAGGTAAACTTGAGTTTTTGGCTATATTAATTAATTAATTAATTAATTAATTAATTAATTAATTAATGTGACTGCTGGAGCTTATTTATGCAGTAGAGCACATAACTCTGTATCATATGCTGACCCCCCCAGAATGCCTCAATTACATTACCGGTTGGGCAGAGAGACAGTCCATCCTGGTGCTGCATCTTACTAAGATAAAGCACTAAGGTATGGTCTGTATCTGAATCAAAAACTGGTTCCATCTCTGAGTTAGAAACATCTACCATCAATGGTAAAAAGGGCTTACCGTGGCAGTAATGCTTCTGAACCTCGAGGAATATTACACAGTGATTTAGTTTCTCTTTGTTCTACTGAAAGATTTGTTTCCTCAGTGAATGCAGTTTTCATTTATCCTAGTTTTTCTACCATATTATGCTTATTTTTATGTGCTAGAAGCTGCAGTCCAAGGGTACTGTCTTGCTTTGTTGAAATTCAGACTCTTCACTTTTGTTAAGCATGACTTGCAGTTGAGCTGCTTCTCAAGCATACTGTTGAGATATAATTGTTTGCAAATTTTTTGGATTTGAAATCATCTCAATTTCTGCATTTGTGAACACAATGTCAAAAACTGACTTTGCTTTTGCAATACTCTGTGTATGAAACAGTAACAAGAATGTCTGTCACATTTTAGTGTTTGATTTGCTGCAAGAATGTACATAGTGACACAAGTATTTGATTAAACAGGATATGACATATCAGTTTTATACCAATATTAGATATTATAATGAGCTAGAACATCCTGTAATGTAAAACAGATGTGAAAAAGTTTAAACATAGGTCTAGGTTTCCTTTAAAACATGACATTATCAAATAAAAGAGTTCATATGGTCATTTGTAACTTAAATATTTAACTTATTTGGCTATTCTTATTCAATTTTTGGCAGAGCTGTATTCAAGAAAAGTACTAATTATTCTGTATATATAATTGTATTAACATTTTTCCTTATAATGCTTTTTTTAAGCTGTTGGTATGCCATTGTGCCTTTGTATTGTTTTGTTTAAAATTTTCATTGTTTCTTTCTTTCTTCCTTTTTTCTTTCTTTCTTTCAGCTAGGTTGTGCCTGAAAAGAGGCAGTGATGGTTCAGTTCTTCTATTTACTAAATAATTAAAATAATAGACAAACAATACTAAGCTGATATCCATAGATACTGGTATACGTCAAAATTGTACTTTGTGCTCATCTCTTCTCAATTAGATTTTATGATGTAGTTACTTACATGGACATTACTTCCTATGCATTCATAGACATTTTTAGGTGAGGATGTTAAGTCATTCTTCAGTATCATTTAAATAACGGGCTGCCCTTGAGCAGTTTTTGATTTACATATCTTTTACATTTTTTGGAAAATGAAGCATTTGCTTGCCCTTCTAATGGCAACCATGACAAGTTATAATGCATTGAGGCTTCTGGCAATGGAAGCTTGCATGCTAATTCCAAGCACATTTTGCACAAATTATGTGTTTCATTTATGCCTATACATGTAATTCAAACATACATAGTTTGTTATACTATTTGTTTAAAGTGTTAAAACCACAATTCCTTAATAATTCCTTCTGGGGATGTGTTTATTACAAGGGAATTACTCATGTTGTATATCTTAACGAAGGCATTCATGGGTTTTCATTCATTCATGTGCATTTGTGAGCATGTATGCCCAACAGTTAGTGTCTTTGTTAGTGCTGTATACATTTTAAACATTTTTACCTACACATTTTGTCAGCTATATTGTTCAGTTAGGTTGAGGTCCATTTCCAGTGAAGATCCTGAAGCATTGTATTTTTAGGTCACATAGTAGTCGAATGGAGATTGAGGGATTCAACCCAAGGGGTACAAGATTAAATCTACTAACAGCTTATAACTTTAATCTTCTGCTCTAAACTGCCAGTCGTTTGATAATGAGTGGATAAATGTATGTTTATTATTAGTGTTTTATTGAATCAAATATGAAAATTGTAATGCAGAATTTCATCTGATTTGCTATAAAGTCTGAAAATCTGTACTGACTGTCTAACACAAAAAAAAATATATAAGAAGTTTGGCTAACATTTGTGACCAGTCCCTAGTCAGATATTTTTGATGATGTCAATTCAGCAATGAATAGTAGTGTAACTATTAGCATAACTTGTAGAGAAATGTTTGAATGCAGTTAAACATCAGTGTTGATAAAAATGTATGTTTAAAATGGAAATCCTATTTTCTTTCCAAGTTCTTTTATAAGGTACTATAGAAATGAGAATGAATAAATAGGAGTATTTTATTTGTTTGTTTATTTACTCATAAGCCTTATAATGCTGTTTTTTACCAGCTTCTGTAAATTATCCACTCTTATAAATCCATTTCTTATTTTTCCCTGCTGAATTGTGCTTTTAAGCTGAGGGGTACATTTATGGAAATGTTCCTTTTTTTCTGGTAAAGCAGGCCTTTAGATCCCTTTAGAGTAGCATTTTATCATGCTATTAATGCCTTTTTCCCTTATATCCTGGTGTGTTTTGATCTTCATGACTGCAGATACATGTGCTAATATATGTGTTTGAAGGGCACTTTAACTTGATTATAAACATTTTAATAGTGGGTCTCTGCTGAAAATTAAAGTGTATTCAAATTTATTGGTGTTTGTGCCCTACTGATTTAGCACAGTGTGTGGTATATTCAAACAGAATTTCATGTCCTTAATTAGGAGATTAGATATTAAGTAATTCTAAATGCCAAAAAAATTGCAGGGTATCTGCATTGCTCCAAAACCTGGCATATTGTGTGTCAGTGCATAACAAATGGGATGTCAGTGATTCATATTACAGGCAAGCTTATTTTTCATGCAGTATTTTAAAAAATGGACATGTGCAGAAACTGCAAGCACAATTAGTGTCAAGCAGATAAATCCAGCTCTAATCCTGTTTACGGTCTACATCAGACAGATGTGCCAAGATTGATTCAGACAAGGCCATTGCATACAATAATATTTTAAAAATGTTTTGTACAGTATTTGTCCATTTTGTTCATGTATTGCTAAATTATGCCGGTTGTTTCAATGGTTCTGCCTGCTCTAACCCAGCTTGTGTGGATCTCTTCTTTACTTGCATGAAGACAGAATACCCTGTCAGAAGAGATTATCTTTATTCCTTATAATTAAATTGACTTTTTTTCCAGAAGCTGCAACAATAGGAAGTGGGTGCTGAATTAAATAAATAGAATGATATCCAAGAGATGCCTACCTAAATCCCTTGCAGGAACAGATGGTACGCAGTATCTCTCCAAGTAATGTGAGAAGACAGTTAATGTTCTGACACAGTAAGCTATAACCAACATGATACTAATGAAACAGAAGTTCACCAGTGTGAAAATGCATTCAAAATTAATCAGTTTCTGACTTGGAATGCACTGATTTAGTCTAGTTTGTAAACCTACATTTTGTCTTTAATAAAATATGTATACATGTTTGTATATTAATATATAAACAAATGCGCACACACACACACGTTGTAGTTCTATCATGAGATTCACTTACAGTATGCTGTATATTTTAAAACCTGCTGCATCATACATGCACTTCCCAATGCTTTAAAGTGTTCACTGGTTTAATGATAAACTTTATTTTTAACAATGTGTTCATTGCAAAATGTAGATGTAACATGACTATTAACCATATCACAAAATTTAGACCAAATATAAATATTACTTTGCCCTAAATAAACATTTCTTGAGTACAAAAGATATTTTAGGATCTTAACATCTATTTCTGCAATGAAAAATGTTATCATAATTCAGAGAAGAAAGCAAGTGCCAGTATGTACAGATTATTCATTCAGACTCTGAGTTTTGGACCCCTCCAATTTGATGCATAGGTGAGAATTTAGAAAATGTCAAATAAAATGGCATGTCATACTAATTGCATATACAGTTATCAGTAATCATAATTCAAAGGGAATTGTGCAGCACTCAGATTTCCCAATTTTTAGACTTGTACCAAAAAGTGAAGTTAATACCTGAATGTTGTACTTCATACCTCTCAACTGTACAAATTGTTACTGATGTCCACATTTTTGTCTAATATTTTTGCTCTCTTCATCATAAAATTTGTGGTTTTCTGGCAAATGATTGAAAATGGAAGTCATTACATACTGATTGAAATATGAGTTTCAAACTTCATATCTTTCAAAAATGCATCCTACTACAAACCCTTTATTCCATCAACTTTCTAAGTTTATAAGAGGAATATTTAACATATGTACCTATTTTGGGGCCTTTGTCCCCATGCCTAGTTATTTGTGGCCTTGTGCAGATGTTTTTGGGCTAACTGGTTGAAGGGTATGCTTCAGAACAAAATCTAAACATCTAATTGCTATACATTTTATTGACTGGAATGCAAATGTGTTCACCTAAAAGTGAAAATGCGCTAAGGTGGCAGGCTATGGTCGAACTCAGAGAGAGCAGTATGCCATAAAATAGATGCAGCAACCCAAGCAGCTTTATCTGAAGGAAATGAAGTGAACTGTAATTTAGCACAAGTTCTGAATACAAAAGGTTTTGGTGCTGTTTGCAGGCAATGAAGATGAAAATGTTGGCCATTTGTCTGTTGCATTTGTACCAGCAGATGGATGAGTCACTAGTAATAGGTAGGTGATTTAAAATACACCATACCTTGCTGACTAGGCTCCTTTTAATGCAGAAGGTAAAGCCAGCTACCTAGTAATCACAGACTCGAGGGCAAAATTATAGTGTATATCTTCAGGATATGAAACCTATAAAATGATTTAACATTAAAATTCAGCAAAATATGTATCATATTAAATGATAAGCTGTATTTATTCTTATTATTACCAAAAACTATTTCTCTCTGATCAGGGCATGGGTAGAATAAGGTATAAAATGGCAAATCTGTTTTAGTTAGTGCTTATTGATGAATCTCACTGAAAATCACCATGGAATTGCTGTTTTTACTTTTGCAATGTTTTATATAATTCTGTATTTGTGTACATTACTGTGCTTCCTGTTTTTTCTCTCTTTCTCTTATATTCTGAAACAGTTTGATCTTGAGTCAAGACCCTCCACCAAAAAAGATGCAAAACTTATGTTAATGGTTGGGAACTTAGAGCACATTTTATATCTTCACTTGGAGCTACAATCCAAGGGATTGTCTTTCACTGATGAAACTTTTTGCATTTTTTCTTTGTGTATATTGTCTTCCTTATTCATATTAATGTTGACTTTCTTTTCCGTATATGCAGTGTTTAACTTAATCTTAGGGTACATGTGCATTTAACCTCCTCCTGAGTCCCATTAAGAGAATATTCACCTACTATTACAGTTTCACTGACAAAATATCCAACTGTTAGGATATACTACCCACAGAATAAAACAAGTCCATGTTACAGAAATTAATTTCGTTGTCAGTGCTTTCAGTAAGCAGAACTTAGTTACCTGATGAGCAAGTAAAGGACTTTTTAAACTGAAGGATAATACAAATAAATGTGAAGTAAACAATATATTCTGGGAAATATTATGAAACGGTGTATTGAGCAGGTAAATGTCATTAAACATTAAGCAAATAAATTGTTGAAGTCAGATTCACCAAATTTTGATTCAACACACCTGACTTAGAGAAAGTAGTGTTTTTAACTAAGTGTTGACTTTGCTCATAGTGGAAATGCTATATGTTTTCATTTTGCAAACCTATAAAAAATAATTTGTGTGAGTGTGTATGTTTAGTTTGTCAAGAGGTGGGCAAATCACTGCAGTCAGACTTTTGGCTCTCTCCTCCAAGTATGAATGTAGAGTAGATAAAGCTGTCCAAACAGAGATGGGGTGCTGTGGTCTGGCACCCATTCAAAATTCTTTTTTGTGACCTCATGAAAGTAGTATTGATTAGACTGTACATTTAATATAAACAAAGCATAAGACAGTACGAGACAAAGTACAAGATGATGAGGGATAAAGAATTATTTGTTTTAGCTTTTATTATTGTTATTTTTCCCTATGGTTGATTAAAATACCATCATCAATTAAGCATCAGCCAATAAAAACAAAAAAATAAATAAAAAACAAATAAGTACTTTCCAATTATACTCCAAATTAATTAGTTCATACTATTTCTGGACTTTCATTATCAGAGATTCAATTACAGATTTTGGACTGTGGACTTAAATTTGCACCTACTGTGCTACCTCGCATTTATGAGTTAAAGTGTGATATTTTAAAGTTAGCTCGTAAACATCATTTGGTACATTTTTTTTTTTTTTTTTTAGTGTGATAGTGTCAGTTTGAATAATTTGTAAAGTGGCAACAGGGATTTATCATCTGAGAGCTCTTGTATGTCTGACCTGGAGAAAGACAATTTAATGAATGCATATTGTCAATTAGATACTTCAAAAGTGTTGGTTGAAGAATGTTTTATGCCTCCTTTTAAGCATGATGGTATTAATCAGTTTGCTAATATGTTGAATTTTGCTGTTGAGGCTGCTTATGGTGAATTTGTGAAAAACAAACATAAAGTGGTATACAACATGTCTAAAACTGAATGGAAAGAGTTATTATTATTCTCACGAAATAACAATTTAGTCCTCTGATAAGGGCAACAAAATTGTCATTATAAATTATAAACAATATTAGGGTATGTGTATGTTACATCTTCAGAACAGTAAAGCTTATGTAGTCAGTAGTACTTCTGAATATGAGCAAGCTATTATCAATTTTGTTGCTCTTTTAGAAAAAGGTTATAGATTGGGTTATTTTACACATACAGATATAGATGAAAAGTTTCAAGTTTTAGTTTATGAATTAGTGGTATTTTACTGAATTCACAAACATGGGTCTAATCCACGAGGCAGACCTGTTGTGTCTGCCTGTAGATATTGTTTATCTAATATGGCAAAATGTTTGCATGAGTTTTTGTTGCCTTATGTTCTGCAGCTGCCTGCATATATTAGAGATACTAGTGATTTCTTAGATAAAATTTCATATGTTGTTTGGACTAGTGATATGTACTTTATTAGTATGGATGTATGTAGTTTGTACACTAATACTGGACATAATATAAGCTTGGAAGTTGTGATGTATTTTTTGGTGATTTTCTTTTGTCTAACTATATATTAGAATTGTTATATTTTTGATTAGTTAATAATTCTTTTTATGTTTAATGGTTGCTTGTACCATCAGTTGAAAGGTGCTGCTATGGGGGCATCTTTTGCCCCCATGTATGCCAATTTGACTATGGGGTTGTTTGAGTTGGAGTGTCTTTATCATTGTGATTTTTTAAATAGATATGCGATAAAATATTATCGTTTTATAGATGATTTGCTTTTTATTTGGATTTTTTAAATAGATATGTGATAAAATATCGTTTTATAGATGATTTTCTTTTTATTTGTAAAGGGGGTTATAATGCAGTTAATCAGTTTTTTATTTTTTTTTACGAAATAATAGGTTTGGTTTTTCATTTCATGGACTTCAGTATGGCAGACAGATTAATTTTTTGGATGTGAATTTAACTATTAGTTTAGATAATGATCTGTTTACTACTATACACAGAAAATTTAAGGATAGGGGACAATTTTTGGGTGGCCGTAGTTGCCACCCTCCCCATGTCCTCACAGCTCTTCCATATGGTGAATGTGTGCATCTTAGTAAGTTATATAATAATGATCATGGCCTAAAAGTGGAGTTCAATAGAATGGTCTGTATAATTTGTGCCAGGGGCTATTATTAATTAATTAATTAATTAATTAATTAATTAATTAATTAATTTAACATTTGGTTACCGGGAGATCCAACTTGGAACGAAGTTAATTTTCAGCAGTGGCCTAGGCAGAAATACTACAGATGCCTGTCTTTGTTGCTTTGAGTGGCTTTGTTGCTATGAGTATGAATTAGTTAAATCTGCTGTTTCTAAGATTCATAATAGCCCTAGATCTTCTGTTTCTAAGACTTGTAATAATTTAAGATCTTATAAGTATGGTGAAAGTGAATGTATGATAAGAACTAATAGGCATGCAACACAGGAATCAACTCTACATAAAATGTATTTTGTTACTACTTGTAGTATTTTTAGTGATGAAGTTGCTTTAGTTAAATACTATTGAATTTTTTATTTAAATTTAGTGAATTGGCAAGTGTATTGTGTCCTGTACCAAGTATTTCTTACAGAAGGGGTAGAAATCTAAAATACATTTTAATTTGTAGTTATTTTTTTGTTACCTCCTCTGGTAGTTAGCCCTGTTAATGTTTCAGGTACATATAAACGTTGTCAATATATAGTTAAGACATTTGATTATATTAATGGTGTTTCTTTTTTGCCCTCTGACAGTTATAATTGTGGAACTGAGGGCATTATTTATGCCCAGTGTCCTTGGGATTTATTTTAAATTGGGGAGGCAAGAGAAAATTTAAATCGAGGCTGCAAGAGTATTTGAGGAATATTAGACAAAGTAAACCAGAAAGCCCTGTAGCTAGTTATTTTGCACAGTTTCACAGTTCAGACCCTACTTTTTTAAAAGCAACTATTTTAAAGAAGATTTCTGCAAGTTTTTGTTCAGATAATGCATATAAAACTAAAATAAAGAGCGAGAAGGTCACACAGAAAAAACAATCAGTAAAAACTAAATGAAAACTCCAGCTAAGCTAGAGCTTCCACTGAGTGACTTCTCAAACCTCTTATATCATAGGCACATGGGATATATGCAAATGACCCGTATGAACATCAGGTGTTTCAGCTACATGGCAATTATGAGTGGCCATGACTTATTTATTTTTAAGTAATTTCAATGGACAATTTCAGCCCAATAAAGCCAAACCCCACTAGCTGTGGATATGCATATTTCAGCCTTGTTATGACATCATCAACAGAGAACAAGCAGAGTGTTTGACTAAGCATAAGAAACACAGGGCTGTTATACCCAGCTGATGTCCATTACCATTAGGATGACTGCAAAATATCCCGACTAAAAACTAAAACAAAGAGTGAGAAGGTCACACAAAAAAACAATCAGTAAAAACTAAATGAAAACTGCATTTGCATATATCCCATGTGCCTGTGATACAAGAGGTTTGAGAGGTCACTCAGTGGAAGTTCAAGCTTGGCTGGAGTTTTCATTTAGTTTGTACTGATTGTTTTTTTCTGTGTGACCTTCTCACTCTTTGTGTTAATTTGTTAGTTGGGGTATTTTTCAGTCACCCTAATGGTAATGGACACCAGCTGGGTGTAACAGCCCTTTGTTTTTTATGTTTAGTCAAACACTCTGATTGTGCTGTGCTGATGAGGTCATAACAAGGCTGAAATATGCATATCCACAGCTAGGGGGGTTTGGCTTTACTGGCCTGAAATTGTCCATTGAGATGATTTAAAAATAAATAAGTCTTGGGCATTCAGAATTGCCATATAGCTGAAACACCTGATGTTCATAAGGGTTATTTGCATATAACCCATGTGCCTCTGATACAAGAGGTTTGAGAGGTCACTCAGTGGAAGTTCTAGCTTAGCTGGAGTTTTCCTTTAGTTTTTACTGATAATGCATATATAAAAGGAAATTGTTGTATAAAGAGAGAGTTTTTAATTCTTAAATTTAATACTTTGTGTCCCTCAGGTCTTAATTTCAAGTGTAATTGGAAAGTACTTATTTAATTGTTTTTTAAATATTTTTTGTTAGTTTTTATTGGTTGTTGCTTAATTGATGATGGTATTTTAATATGTTTGTTTGACATGTTTTCTTGCACTCCTTGAAAGCTTTGTATAAGCTGAGGCGCTAGAGAGAAAATAAAGTTTTTTGTTTTGGTTACAGGTTCCTGCCTTTGGCCATTTTGTTTAGTGTTTTTTTTTTTTTTGTATTTTTAATTTGCTAACCTGTTTTTGTTCTATTACAATATTTCTTTGCAGCCCCAGTATAAATTTTATTTACTTGCTTGCTTATCTGTTATCATTTGTTAATTGAGTAGGTACTGGTTCACAGATTCTTTTCAGGCATGACCCTATTGTTAAGGCAACAGTAAATGTAGTGCATATATCACAAACACAAACAGACACACAAAAGTATGTATGTCTGTATTTGTATATTTATTCTCATGCACACGAACATCTGTTCAAACCTGTCAAATGATATTAGTGTCCCATATCACATGATAAAGTTTTCACAATGTTAACATTGTCTGCTAACCACAGCAAAAAAAACAGTGGTGTAAAGACAGCACTGCCATTTCTCTGCCCCATTTGGGCACAGGAGAATAATATGCTGATTAAATATATCAAAAACTAAGCCTATGAGGTTTGGGAAACATACACTGAAATGTGAATATTTAATATAGTGCACAGTGACTGAAAACTCTAGATTCATTTAAGGGCCTGGGTATATGGGCAAATCCAGCTTTGAGTTTTTCTAATTACATTGACTGGTTAATGATAGTTATAGAACTATAGGCTGGGTAAAAAGCTTTATATAGTCTAGGAAATTAGAAATGATGAAATCATTGTTAGTTACATTAGATGCAAAGTTGAGTATGGCATAACATTACGGCAAGCTTATTAGAAAACAAGCATGAGTAAACTAAAAGAATACAGCAGAAATACACCAAGGCATACATGGATGTGGAAATTTAGCTTATGAAAGACTAACATATCTGGACTTGTAGAGTGTCACATATAGATATTTAAGAGGAGATCTTATTCAGGTCTATAGAGAATTCAGAGACATTTACCTATGGGAATGTTTGGAGTTATCAAAAAGTAGTAGAGAATCATCAGACAACCTATGTAGAAGATTCTATAGAAATGAGAAGTGTACTGTTTCTGCGAGACCAGCTAATGCATGGAACAGACTACTAAATTACATTAAAGTAAGCACTAGTTTATATTTTTTTTAAGAGCCACCTGGACAGTTCTTGTGGGAACAGCTATTTTGGTATATTGGCAGGCTAGAAGGATGCACATGGCTGAAGTATTTGTAACTGACAAAGATCCAACCATTATGTCTGTATGCCATGTACTTTCCTTACATGTCTGTACATTCTAAAAATATTTGTAGGATATATCAATGAGATGATTCATGGCTTCATCAGTCATCATTCTGATAATGAGGCCACGGATATGCAATGATCTTAGACTCTGTGCAAGTCTTTATAGGTTTATATTCATACTGTGTAATAATGAAGTAAATGGTAAGTTGACCAGGGTATTCCTTTAAACATTATGAATTCTGCATTGTATCTCTGCATCACGTTGGTGCCTGCTTATAAACTGAAGCATTACATGGTGGGCATACTGCTTGTGTGCTCCAAGTATACCAGGCTCCAGTGAGTCATTGACTAGATTAAATGGCTTGGTTAACATATAAACTGTAACTGCAGTACCTCTGAATGCTTCTGAAATGCTGCCATTTATGATACATGATGTATAGGACTTGCATGCCATAGCTGTGAAACATGGAGCAAGGTTGGCGGCCACCTCTTAATTCCTTTCACAGGGCCCATGGCCTCTGCTGTTGTTTGAGATGTTTGGTATTTTGGATGTAGTCGTGGCAAATATGTTGTTGGACAATGGGTCAAGAAAATGCAGGGCAATGATGCTGTTCTCATGTGAGCAAAGCCACTTCATGAGGTATGAAAGCTATGTAGTGGCTGATAGTGAGGCATCTCTGACAAAAGGGACTTCTGGCTGTTGGTATAGGTAAACATTGCAAGCAGTTTGTGTTGTTTTATGAACATCTCCTTATGGGGCCCATTGAGTGCTTGCCCAGGCAAATAATGAGTTCCCAGGCTTATATCACAATAGTTTTCCAGCACTTGGGTCACATGGTTGCTACCATATATGATAAAGCTGGGAGTTATTGTCATAAAATAATGTAAGCCTTGTAGAATTTGACCCATGCCATGCTGTATCAGAACAACCATTTGTATTCCTTAACATGTGACATCAGGAATGATAATTGCTGTTATCTGACCTAGTACAGACATGTCACCAGTATGAATGGTCATTGTAGAGTGGTATTCCATAGATAGGAGGTTCCAACTTGATCTTACAAGAAGTATGGCCAATAATGTACATTTTTCTGTGAGCTTTCTCACACCATTTCATGGTCAACCCCCACCCCTCAAGAACCACATCTGATTCTTGCACAATCACTGTGTGCATGATAGCTTCAAGGGAGCACAGATGAATCAGGCATGGTGATGGTGAGATTTTTGTTTACCCTGTACATGGGTCTTCATTGTCTGAATATTCTAGATGCAGCTATAAGTACTGAAGGCTTCTGAAATGTGATTGCCTTTGATCACAGGTCCCTGCTCTGATATGTGACTTTTGCTGTGAACTGGGTGTGTCCTGCTGTCAATGGAGTGATGTTAAATGTGCCACATGGGATCTAATGTTTAGTGTTGGAAGTGATTATGTGTGATGCATGGTATACACAGGATAATACCCTGTTTATGTCATGTTATTACAATACCCTGACTTTTTGCATCATTATTGACTGAACGCATAGCCCAGTTATGGTTCATCGTTTTCTCCTGGATTTTGCTATGTTATTAGCAGCTGGACATACTAGACTTCCCTAATCCCTAATGGTACCTGATATTCTTCCATAGGATCCTCTTCACTGTCATCTTCCTCAACCTGCTGATGTACTCCTTCTGGTAGTGAAATGGTAGTGGTAGATGTCCAGCTGCCCCAGAGAATGGCAATAATGCTTGAATGCTATGAGGTTGTGAAGAATCATGTACAGTGGACATCAGCCTCTTTTCTTAGAGGGAGTTGCCTGAATGTGTTCATGCAACAGTATTAGGGTTTGACAAAAACAATAAAAATGAGGCAAAAAAGCAGTGACACAACCAGTATAAAAGCCGAACAACTTCTTTAATATTTAAAACTGAGGGCTTTTGCCAAGACAACACTTGGCTTCATCACAGTTAACACTGCAGCTCTACAATACATATTAATATCCCTCCTAAGTATTGACATCACATTATCCACCAATGAAAACTCATAAAAAATGATGAATATTAATACCCTCATTAAAATATAATGACATGACTAATAATATTAAGAATTGAATAAAATTGTTTGTGTGTATAAAACCAATGTCTATGCTGTGCATTCTTTAGTCCATCTGTCTAGGAGGCCATCACCAGACATTTGCTGCGGTGTGCAAATTCTAGACATGCACACTTTATGTACACTGCTAGGTAGCAGAAGCAGCTGCTATGACTCCATTTCCAGAGCTGCAAGCATTTCTTGGAGACTGTTCCATTTCCCTTGACATATATCTGTTTCATCACGTCCTGGGACTTTAATGATGATGCTGGAGTCCATGTTGTGATATAACAATCTGCCAAGTTTTCTCAATCCTATTGCAACAGCTAAGATTGATATTGTACTAAAATACAAAGCTTCTTCTCAATGAATCAATATCTCTGATCTTATGGAGCTGCTTACTGATAATCTCAAAGCAATTTTCCATCAGTTTACTTTGAGCATGGTGTACCAGACTTTGAAATGACACATAGGATGCTATTGGTTGAATTGTCATGTCACTTGCCATGATTTGAATTGCATTCTTGCTAACATTGTTACAGTGTTGCAGCAAATTTTACAGACTCACAAATGGTCAACACCAGTTTGCAGATGCTGTATATTAGTCTATATTTAACTCTGAATCATCTCTTAAGATTCATCGCAATTTCTTCACTACAGCAAAACAGTAAACACAGTCACTGTACGGAGTGAGTACTTTATCAACCTTACTTGTTTCCACAACCATGGTTCCCTTGCAGACAACACACATGATTATTACTATGTTTTAACCACTTTACTGCTGACCATTTTCCTGAATGCTCTAGAACTGGTTGTTCTGGTTGTAGTTGGTTCATCTATAAACAGAAGCATCTTAAAATTGGTCATACTTATTCTTGTTTTAAGTATTTGGTCCCCTGTCTACTACAGACTTGACCATTTCATGAAACCGTGACCTACTATGATAGTGTTACAGAGATAAATTAATACTCAAATTTTCTCTCGGAGCATGAATAAGTAGCTAAATTGTTTTAAAAAACAATTCTTTCATTCAATCGCACCCAGATAACTGCATCTGACAAACCTGAATTCCTCAACGTAAAGGAAAGTATCATCCCCAGAAGAAATTCATGCACAAGAACATTTAGTAGGCAAGGAAAACCAACACAAAAAGCCTATGTTTGCCATACCTTACATTAAAATGCCTACACAATAGTGATGAAAAACTGGTCAGTTCTGAACTGATTACTTATGCTTCAGATCTGTTTTTGACATAGGTAAAAAAAAAATAAAAATCCTCTAAACATTGACTGGTATCTGATTGTACCACAAAAGGAATATATTGAACATTTTGTGTTAAAATTATTTATAGCTGCCGAATATTTATATAATTTGATGAATACGTGTCTCATTACTTTAGGTTTTCTGGTATTTTGGTATAAATACTATTGGTTGATAACATCTTTAATATAGCATCAGCAGTATTTACAATGCAGACAGGAATTTTTTGATCTCTAGAAATCATGTGCACCTTTTGATACAGGAATTCCTTTATGTTGAAATACAGTATCAAATAAATCATTATGTTACGTAAACTAGTTAATTTAAACTTTAAGGCATTTAAGAACTGCAGATGACTTTATAAGTACAGTTAGATATATTTAGGTTTAGAAGGTGTAGGCATTACTACTTGCCTGGGGGTAGCTGGGTGTATGGTAATGTCTATTATGCACATCTGCTTGTGCCTTATTACTTATTCACTGCTTTGACATATGGGTGTGCACTTGTGTAGCATGGTACATATATCCTCACGACTCCATGCACTTTGGTCTATCGTACTATGAAAGTGCAGCTCAAGGCAGAAATAATTAAATAATTTAAAGCAAGAGCAAAATAGCTGGAATTTGTGCCTGTTATTAAGGTGATATACCTCTTTGAGAGACTTGGTTTCCAGATAACTTGCTTGTTGACCATTATTGTTATATATTTCTGCTTGTTACAGCTTTGGGTGTTAGTACATAAGTTAAAGAGGTGTAGTTTATGTATACAGGTGCATACTCTCTGTGATCTTGCTTTCCATTGTATGTGATACCTATATGTTAACTGACATTTGCAACTCTTAGCTTGTAAATAATGTGATTTTCATGTGCACATGGCAAGATTATTAAGTTCTGATATTTTTGGATAAACCCTGCCACTAAATATATAGTCCGAGTTAAGAATAATGAATGACTTTGTTGACAAACAGTGCAGATGCATTTGTTTTGATCGGCCATGCATGGAAAAGTTGTGTTTGTATACATTATCTTGGAGTATCATGTCTTATGCAAATTTTTAACATGATTTCTGCATGATGCATTCCCTCATTACCAGGCAGAGTACCACCACAAGTAGTGCACGTTATAGAATGGAATTATTAAAAAAAATAAAGCAATTGCTATTGAAGGATGAAATATACATAAAAATATATGCTACCTTATCCATAGATATTGTTAGCATTTACTCAGGGATGTTATGTTTTTTTTTTTTTACCTAGGCTTTATTTGTCAATGGATAAGGTTAACTAAAATACAGAATAATGAGAGATGAGCTGTGATTAATGCATAAACTTCTGCATATGGAAATGTAATATAATGTGACATATAATCGGCAGTTGACAATAAGTTCATAATTTTGCTGTATCAAATAACTACATATGTAGTTTCTCATATCTAGTAGCATTTTTTACTCCCCACCACTTGCAAATGTTAATTTTAAAATGCTGCTTTATTTTAGACTTTTTTTATACTAGCATATAATTATCCACAATAAGTTGATGGGCATTTCCTATATACATTTATCTTTATGACTAATGGCGCACAGTATAAAACACATTTTTTTCAGTTGCTACTTTATACTGAATGCTAGTCTAAATAAAAGACAAAATTCAATTAATTTCTAAAACAAGTTAAACAACCATGCTTGAATGCTTGTATTTATTACCCTATAATTAAACATTTTGTTTTATATACAAGCCAGAGTCACAATTTAAATTACTTATTGTACTCACTTGAGACACATCATTAGACAGTGACTGGATAGCAGTAGCACACTCTGCTTCCTTTGTGTATTCATCAGTAAAGTTTTATAGCCTATTCTTGTTTTATAGCTTAGAAATGATGTTCCTAAGCAACCGTTTGCATTATCCTACCAACAAACAACCTTCCCTGGTCAAATAAAGGTAGTAAGATTTTTTTCTCTTAAGCCTGTTATTTCTATCCAGCTCATGTTTGTATCTCATTAGTAGCATATAAGCCAGATTTGCTGGTTTGTGTGTTATTTCTTCAAAACAGCAAATTTGTATTTGGATGCCTTCAACAGATGAACACTTTTTATACGTAGCTACCCTTGTTCATTGCCTGTTTATTTTCCTTTTGGATTTGTGTAGAAAAACACTAACTTGAAAATGTAGCAAATCCTATCTCTTGATACCTTCCATATTGGTGTAAACTTTAGTAATTTATGAGATAATAGGCTTTAATAAACTTTGTTTTGCTGCTTACGTCTAAAGATGAATATTTATTCTGCATCATTAAGCCTCTGTGTGACTCTGCTTTTAATGGTGCTCCAGAAGAAATATTACATATAAAGTAATGATCCTGCACTATGTACAATAAAAACAAATCTCTCATTATATGAACCTCAGGCCACATGTAGCAGTATCATTTCGGTAGGATGTGTTTGGGGAGGAGGGCAGAGAGTTGTCTGTGAAGATGGAAGTTGGTTACCTGTTCGCTTTTTTAAACTATTGTTTCAAATTCCCAGTGACTGCTGACTTACAGTGCTTAATTCTTCTTTGCTCAGGTACATTATTTGGAATGTGCTCATCTTCCCTGTGTCTGCATGGGTATTAAACAGGTACTCCACTGCCCTTACATGCCAAAGATGCACCATAGGTGAATTGATATGCTGCCTGCAAATAGTCTGTAGGCATGCATATGATGTGTAAATAAATATATGTCTCCTGTGATAGGTTTTGTGCCCTTATTAGGATTAGTTTCTCTGTCTTGCATCCACAGAGTGCTTGTAATACACCTTGGCTTCCCCACGTAATGTGTGAATTAATGTATCTAATACACATGCACCATAGAGATTCTGACCAAACTATGGGGCAGGTATGATTTACTTATTTCAGTCTTATACGCTTTTTTTTTCAAGATGGTAGTGCGCACAGTCACAGCAGCTCTATGCTTTCCTTCTCGGTGCTGGTTTTCTGTGTTCATATGTATGTTCTTTACTGTTAAGTTCAGTCAGGCTGATCTTAGATACTGTTGTCAGGATCTCCTGCATATCAGATTTCAGCACCATCTGGATGTTACAAATGAGTTCTCACACTCATATGACATACCAGAGGAAATAGCAAGAACACCAGGTTATTCTTGGATTGTTATCAGCTCAGGCAAGAGATGAAGGTGGAGAAGACACATTAAGCAAAAGCATGGCTGCAGGTCTGGCCTATATGCTAGACTAAGGAAACATCCTCACAAACCACCTGTTCCCAGCTTGTTTCTTCCTAATGCCAGATCTATCGCAGACAGAATGGATGAATTTCACAACAGGTTTCTGAGAACAAACTTGTAAGAGACTGTTTATTTACAGAGACGTGGCTGCACCCAAGTGTACCAGATGCAGCCATTGACATTTTATTATTTACAAAGATGTATCTACATCCGAGTGTACCAGATGCAGCTGTTGAGCTGGCAGGCTGCACAACTTTTCGGTGGGACAGGAATAAAGACTCAGTTAAGAGCAGAGGCGGGGATCATTGCATCTGTGCAAATAACAGCTGGTATACCAATGCAAAGATTGTAGATAGTTACTGGTCTCCTGATCTGGAGTATATGACAATCAAATGCAGGTCCTTTTATTTCCCTCGGGAGTTCCCTGCTGTTATAGTTACAGCTGTTTACATTCCACCAGATGCTAATGCTTACACAGCAGTAGGTCACCTGTTTGATATCATTAGCTTTCTACAAAACATCCATCCTGAAGTTGTTCATATCTTAGCCGGTGATTTCAATCAGATGGACCTAAAGTCAGTTCTCCCCAAATTTCATGAACACCTCAAATGTACAACCAGGGAGGAAAATACACTGGACAAGGCCTACTGAAATATCAGTCATTGCTATAGGGCAAAACAGGTGCCTCCTCTAGGCCATTCAGACCATTGGTCCATACTCTTGACACCAGAAAACACTCCTGTTAGGAGAAAAGACCAGATTACTACAAAGCATGTTAAAATATGGCCAGAAGGTACACTTTCACAGCTACAAGGTTGCTTTGAAAGAACTAGCTGGGACATTTTTGTGGATCAGGGTCTAGAAGAATACACATCAGTGGTACTCTGTTAGATAAAAAACAGTGTTAACAATGTCACTGTCAGCAAGTACATTCATATACACCCTAATCAGAAGCCTGGATGATGGAGGTCAGATATGTTCTCAAGCACCGCAATACAGTCTTCAGGTCTGGCAAAAGAATCCTTTACAGTGTGGCTAGAGACAACCTAAAGAAAGCCATTAGAGAGGCTAAAGTGGCATGTAAAAGGAAGATAGAGGACCACTTCACCAACAAGGACCCACAACAACTATGGCAATGTATTCAGCACATCATCAATCATAAAACCACTAACCTTATGGCTGTTGATGGAGATGCCTCGATGGCAGAGGAACTTTATTATTTCTTTACCTGTTTTGAGGTGGAAACAGCAGAAGCAGTCATGCCTAAGTACCAGCAGATAGCCCACAGCAGTCTCACGTCACCTATACCAGCCTCCTGCAACCACACCTTCACAGTACAACAGCATGATGTAAGACATATGCTCAAAGCTGTTAATCCAAGAAAGGATGGTGGCCCTGGTGGAGTGATGGAATGGGTGCTGAAAAAATGCACAGACCAGCTCTGTGGGGTCTTCACAAAGATCTTCAACCTGTCTCTAAGTCTACTATTGCATCTTGTCTGAAGTCAACTACAATCATTCCACAGCAAAAGAAACCTGTCATCAGTTGTCTCAATGACTACCATCCAGTGGCACTTACTCCAGTCATCATGAAGTATTTTGAACAACTGGTTCTGTGACACAATAACAGTCTCCCAGTTATCTCGGATACACACCCTAATGATGTGGACATCCTACAAAAGGGCCTCACAGAGACAGATGCCTGGTGACAAAGCCATGGCCTCAAGCTCAATGCCAAAAGGTGCATTGTCATCCCCTTTGGTAAAAACTCTGTACCCATGAGCTACCACATAGGTGGTAGTCTACTTAACACCAAAAGTGTGATGAGACCTTTGGACACAGATGGATAGTAGTCTCTCCTTTGATAATCACATCGCCACAGTAGCCAGGAAATCCTTCTACATGCACAACTCATCACAAAAGGTTTCTCATCCAGGAAAAAAGAGGTCATTGTTCCCCTCTACTCATCACTTATTAGACCCATTATAGAGTACACCGCCCCTTTTGGAATGTACCTCACAAGACATCTACAACAACTGGAAAGGCCGCTCACAAAGAGAATTACTGGCCTCAAACAGATGCTCTACGCAGACCATCTCAAAAACCTCCAGCTTTACTTTGTCACATATCGCCTACTCAGAGGCGATCTTTACCTAACATACAAAGCTATGTCAAACCCAGAGCTGTTGGATATTCTCCACTTAAAGAAATCCCAATCCCTCTGAGCTACACACTCTAGGGACCTAAACATTGTTACAACAATAAACGGAACGTGCTGGAGGGATAGATTCCTGTCCCAGAGACTTCCCATACTCTGGAACAAACGACCTATCTATATCAAACAAAGCTCCTCATTAGCACTCTTCAAGAAAAATCTTTATGACTGGATGGGAAATAGGAAATTCACCCTGAGGATCACCTCTGTGGCTCTGCTCAACAGGAGCACAGGAAAATAATTTTCTTGGGGGGCGAAAGCCAGGGTACCTTTTTGGCTAGGCTTATATAGCCTCTAGGGCCAGTAGCCTAGTACCTACCTATGAACCTATGAACACCAGTATCCTTACAGAGTAATTAGGCATACAGCAGATGCCATCTCCACTGCCTTACAAACTGCACTTTGTCATCATGATCAGCAGGGGAGCTGTGTGCAGATGTTCTTTGTAGACATTATTTCAGCTTTTAACACAGTTATCCCAGATAGACTGGTCACTAAACTCACTGGTCTAGGACTTTCAGAAACTACCTGTTGTTGGATTAAAGACTTTTTGACTAACTATCCTCAGATGGTCAGACTAGGCCCATACCTCTCCTCCACTCTCAGGATAAACACTGGTGTCCCACAAGGCTGTGTGCTGAGCCCTCTTCTGTATACTCTCTACACCTACGACTGTGTCCCCTCTCATTCTACTAATACCATCATTAAGTTTGCAGATGACACCATTGTTGTTAGACTTATTTCAGGAGGAAACAGTACAGCATATAGAGGTGAAGTTCAAAGACTTGACTGCATGGTGTACTGAAAACAACATTGCCCTGAACTCTGCCAAAATGCATGGTGTACTGAAAACAACATTGCCCTGAACTCTGCCAAAACAAAAGAACTCATGATAGATTTCTGGAGGCACAATGCAGATCACAACCCAATATACATCAATGTAGACTATGGGGAAAGGGTTTCTGGCTTCAAGTTTCTAGGTGCATGTGTGGCAGATCATTTCTCTTGGTCCATAAACACCACAGAGGCAGTCAAGAAGGCACAGCAGAGACTCCATTTCCTGAGGATTCTCAGAAAAACAACCTGAATGAGGAGCTACTGGTGTCTTTTTACTGCTATTTTATTGAAAGTGTGCTGACATACTGCATTTTCACATGGTATGCCAGCAGCCCAGTGGCAGACAGGACAGTTCTTCAAAGGATCATTAACTCTGCCCATAAAATCATTGGCTGCTCGCTTCCCTCTTTGGAGGAACTCAGCTCTCACTGTTTCAACATGGCAACCAACATCTTGAAGGACCATTCTCACCCTAGACATGACCTGTTTGAGCCGATGCTTTCTGGCAGATGGTTCAGGTTCATTCCATCTTGGACAAACAAGAACTGTTAATCTCTAACATATTGTGTATGATTGCTATAAGTATGCTCGATTTTTCTCTTCTCTCATGTACTGTATTGTGGAGCTTTTCTCCCCAGGCCTCCACTGAAAATGGTCCTGTGTCCTGTCAGACTTTCCTGGTAAACAAATGTAAAATAAAATAAAAATAATAAATAAAGAACAGTTTCTATCCCAGGGCCATACATGAGCTGAGCAATGCTAAATACTCACCTTGAGTACAGATCATAGCCATTTGTACTATAAGGTATATGTTTATATTCCTGTGCACCTTACTTTATTCTTTTCATGTGCAATACACCCAAGTGCAATAATTTAGTTGTTTACTGCATTCCATTAAATTGTATTGTATTGTATTGTTTGGTATTGTATTCTCTTATTTATTCATGTTCATTATATGTGAATGCACCTTAGGAGGATTGTTACAAATTTTGTTGTACTTGTGCAATGACAATAATGGAATCTTATCTATCTGTCTTAATATTTTTTCAGAGTGGTTATGGTTATCATTTAAATGGATAGTTTTTTTAATGATAGGAAACATCTGTTTTAACTCTATATGGAAGACCTTTGATGCTTTAATGGTTGCTGGAATTACTTGTTGGTAGTTTTTGATTGCTTGGTATACCTGAGAGCTCATTTCCCTGTCACGTTAGGTAAGGTTTAGGTCATATACCAGTAATTCCCTACCAGATGTAGGTTATGCTAGAATTTACTCACGGTGATACAATTTACTCCTGATGCAAAACTGAGAAAGTAAATCTGCATTTCAGCATGAGTAAATTCAAGGACATACCAAAACCTTATCTATATAAAACGAAGCTCTTCACCCCTGTCCATATTCAAGCACAAGTTAGATCCATGGATGTGTAATAGAAAAGTTGCTGCAGGACTGCCCCTTTAATACTAATGGACAGAGGCATCTCCATACCTCCCAACCGTGCCGAATTACTTGTTTTTTACTGAGTTTTGGGTTCAAATGAAGGGGTACCACAATTCCTGAGTGGCACCCCTTCATTTCTGATTTTTTTCTTTGTTTCTTAAAATTTTCATGGTGTTAGAGCCATTGTTGCCTCACAGCAAGAGGTTCTCCTGTTTGATTCGCGGCTGGAGTGCCTTCTGAGTGGAGTCTGCATGTCTTCACTGCGGACGAGTGGCTTCCGAAAGACATGCATGGATTGGCGTGCCTTTGCTGAAGGTTGGGCATCAGGCTGGCAACTTGGCACCATAAAAATCGACTGCCAATCATTAGTGGACCGGAGTTCCACTGTGGTGACCCCTAACCGGGAAAAGCCGAAAGACAAACATGGTGTTAGAGCTGACGTCATCACGTGCACGATGATGTCAGCTCCCTCCAGGCTACCAGCCTGTCAGAATTGAGCTCAAGGAGCTCACGCATTTCTGGCTGGCCTGGCTGCTCAAATGCGAGTGGGATTAGCAACAAGCAGTTGCATAGGACCAGGACTAACTGGATAAAGTTTTGAAGGATCAGGAAGAACTTGTGAGCAGGAACTGCATTTGGAAGGGTCAGGAAGAACTTGAGTGAGCGGGAACAGCATTAGGACTAACTCTGCTGGGACATTAACTTTCAGAAGGGTTGGGGAATCACTGTCCTAGGAAACTAAATTTCAGAAGGTCGGGGAATCAGACCAACTCTCTGCAGCATGAAGATTCCAACTTCCAAGTAAGGAAACTAACGTTCAGAGAAGGAAGGGTGTGTGCGTATGTGAGTCATTTTCTATTTTCAGAATAAAAAACATAACACATTGTTTTGAAATTTGAGTGAACCCTGTGAAACTGCAATTAGCAGTGATGTCTCTTGTCCTTAAAGAGAGTCTTTGCGTTTATTTATTATACTTCACCTATAATACTCATCTCCTGTGACATATCTCTGCATGGTATGGTCAACACTCCATGCAGGTAATAAATACGTAGTAGATGTATTTATTACTAACCAACCAATTTTGACTGCATCGGTTTACAGATGTCAGTTGAAAGGCTGCATTTAAATTTAATCATATTTGTCATGCATTACTTCTTTTAAATAGCTTACCTCCTTTGGGTTTGTTAGATTTAAGTTAAACCTTCAGAATAACAACATGACTCAACCAAGTTTGATTAATGTGATGTTTTTGTAAAGCATTCCTTTAAAGTAATGCAGCATTTATTTATTAGCATCCTTAAGCTTTTATGTCAACAGTAAGCCATGCTTTGGTTTAACAGACTACGTAAATAACATCAAACAGTTGCTTAACTTTAAAATTAATGTCTAGATACAATTACCGGTTTTAGTACTTAAGTAAAGTTGTTGTCTACACATGCTAAACTACAAAGTGAGGAAGTTAATTGTTGACCACCATAATGTTTTGTTGGTATTCAGAGAGAAAGCAGCACTTTTTTATCTTGATAGTTAAAATCAAGTTGTCTAGTAATGGAAAAAGTCTAATTAAAATGCCAAAATTACAAAAAATACGTATTCATTTACATTTTTTAGTTTAGTATGTAGCCTGCAAGGTACTTCACTTATGTTAATGAAATCACTTATGTTCATGAAATCAGAATGTGCAGTGTGTGTGTGTGTGTGTGTGTGTGTGTGTGTGTGTGTGTGTGTGTGTGTGTGTGTGTGTGTGTGTGTGTGTGTGTGTGTGTGTGTGTGAAACTTCCCCCCTCCCCTTTAATACATCTGGTGGCTAGTGGTACTCAGGCTCAAAACCTGTACCTTCAGTACAGGGTAAAAAGAGTCTAAAGTCCCTAGCCACCACCACTTGTGAGCTTTGCCCAGGTTTTTTGTGCTAAGAGTTGAGAGCTATAGTGAGAACTGAATTTGTATTCCACCCATTATTGGCTTTGATGTCCAGGTTTTTTGTGCTAAGAGGTTGAGAGCTATGGAGAGAAGTGAGAAATTAATTCACTAAATGATAGCCATTAAGTTTCAGTCTTCCTATTTATAGGAAGCTGCTGATTTGGCATAGTGGTATGTTGCTCTGATTGTAGTGCATAGGGTCCTGGGTTCAAAACTTGCCAGTGAAATGCATGGTGGTAACACAACACTTTAATCTAGCAACTTTACAAAATTATACAAGCAATGTTTAAAATGTGCCCCTGGTTTTTGACCTTTTGCCCCCCCCCCAAAAAAAAAATGAAATTGAAAATAAGAGCAAGAAGCTGTGCAGGATGCCTATGGCTTACACTACTGTCATTCTATTTATAGTGTAGGTGTAGAAGTAGACTTTTATGATGGAAATGTTCTGAATTGGGCAGTTTTGTCATTATTGGTGCATGCATTTTGTTTCATTGTCTATAGTGCAGTCTACTGGAAAAAATGTTCAGACAATACATTTAAAATGCACTCTGTCTAACAAGTGTGCTGTATTATACAAGTAATATAATTTAATAAAGTCAGTAAGGTATATCAAAGAAAATAACACATGTATGTTTCTTGTTTTGTGTGCAATGGTCCAATGATTTGAAAACAGCCCAAAGGTAATCTTTATCCACCACTGGCCAGATGCATTTTCTTTGGATGTGGTGTGGGGTTTCAATGCTGTTTCAATGAATGTGAGTTTCAAGGGCAAAGAAGTTTTAATGCCAAGTCTATTTTTATTGTGAGACAGTATTGCTTTGTTTACCAGATGTCTATTAGTGTTTGTGCATTGTTGTGCTGTAAAATGTAAAAATAAAATCCAAATAATCATCGTAAAAGTAAAGCAGTATGCACACATTAGTGTTTATGGTAAATGGGGCAAAATAGCCAGGGGATGGGACATTGGAATGGCTTCAGGGGGGACTCTGGTGCTGTATTTTGGTTGTCTGTTCTTCAGTGTGCGTTGGAAAGTTGGTATCCCACAATTCCATTGGAGTGGGTGGCGTTACGTAATTATGTATGCAAATTAGATATTAATCAGCATACAGATTTGTACCTATTTTTCATGGGCCTTATCCAGATTTTTGATGTTTCCAGATTGAGAGGTATGGGCAGCTCTTAAGTTCATTATCCCATGCATGGGTTTCCTCACATTATCTATGGTATGATACCAGTTATTCTTATTAGGGGTAATGTATAATTATCTGCCATGGGATGGGAAAGGCCAATCTAATACCGGATGGGGTAGGTTAATTCAAGCATCATAAGGGAGATTGGTCAGGCTTAAAAAAATGGCCTGCAAGGGCATCCAGTCTAGTTCTTATCTATGAACCTAATAGCTTGAGTTATTGTCACTAGACAGAGGTAGTTTTGTAGTCTGTCTGTCTGTCTCTCTCTCTTTTGTTTTGTATTTCACATGACAGAAGTTTTGTTTCTTTTTTGCTGAGGGCTTTTAAACTGACTTGCATTCCTGTTTGTTATTACTACCCCACATTATGAACTTTACAATTAGTAACATAGTCATGAATGCAGTTTTGTGGAACTAAGTAGATTGTTGGAATTATTATGCTATTAAAATTAATGCTGAATGTCAAAAAGAATTAAATCGTATTATATTGTGCTGCTGGAGAAGGGATTTTTCTTCATATTTTGTTTGCCATTTAACAAGTAAAAAAAAAATCAGATTTTTTAGTAGAAACTGTGACCATTTGTAAAAGTGCTATTAATTTATCCCACTTTTAGTTACTAAAGTAATGAATCAGAAAGGTGGTTCTGATTGTTAGGTTTGCTTTAAAGATGAAATACAACCCTATATTATATAATAGTTCACCAGTATTCTCATTTCTTCTTTTACCAGCAATTATAATTTATATAATCTATTGCTGTCTCAGAAACATAAAATTATTTTACCCATAGCATCCATTTCACACCATCCCAGTCTCTGCTCACCTAATGGACAACCATAGTCCATAGCTCCTTTTAAATTAGACTTTCGCATTCATTACATTAATTTCTATCACCAGCACTGATTTTACATCTTACTTAATGTTCCATGTACCTACAGCCACCTCTGTTAAATAAACACATTCCTTTACTTCTGTGATGCCTACAATATACTACTTAAAATTGCCCTTCTTTGTTTTTGCCTCCATGTACGTCATAAACATACTCTCCTTTTTCCTCGACTTCTTTCCTTTTGCTAGGTACATAAATACTTTTAGCATAGTCCCTGTTTTCAATCTTTTCTTACAGAACTTATGTTCTGATCCCTTTAACGTATCTTCATGTATCTTCTAAAACAGACATCCCACCAGTTTTGTTCTGTTTATTTTGCTTATTCTCTCCTCTCCGTGTTCTTATGGAAAAGACATATCTAGAGCTACATACAGTACTCCCAGTGTTGTTTCACTGTTCAAAGACTATGGGCTGGATTCACGAAGGCTTGCACGGAGTCTTACAGTAGAGTAAGACTCCATGCAGCCAACATGTCCGGCGAGCGATCCAGGAACAGCCGGTAGGGGCGTGCAACTGAGATCTCTAAACTAGTCCTACACGGACAGAGCTGGGATATGCAAATTACCTCAATTGCAGGCAAAAGCTATGCAAATGAGGTAAATTTGCGATCCAGGAAACCCGAACCTGTCCGAGTAGGAGTAGTGTTACTTGCAGAAACGTACTCAGTTGATAATTGAGTACGGTTCTGCAAATAGCAAAACGGAGCCATGTCAGCTGGAAATAAAGCATGAATGTACAGGAGGAAGCATGCCAATGGCCAAAAATATGGCCATTGGCAACGGGAAGGGATGCATATTAAAAATAAAAAAACTTTTTTTTTATCCCGATCTCCAGGGTTTAAACGTAACGCAGTGCTGCGCAAACGCTCTGAGCCCTAAAAGCAGAAAATTAATAATTAAGATCCACAAATGTGGATTTTATAGCTAAAAAGAATTTACAATGCAAGGGAATGGCAGGCTGAAGACAACATGGCCACAGAGTAGAGGTTGCTAAGGGGGGAAGCTCAGTCTAAGAGATGTAACTAAGCATTAGTAGGCAATCCTATGCAAATGAGAGTTAGGATAGTGAATCACAAGTTTACATAGCAAATGAGCACAGTCAGTGGAGTGTAGGAGTAGGATAAGGGGTGTAACAGAGTAGAAGATAGGTGACATCATGAGGGGGGTATGTATGAAAGGAGTGAAGCTCATTGGAGCAGAGTGTCATGTGTCAGCTTACATTCACATAATAGTGAAAGAGGTGTATCAACAGGTAGGCCAGGTAAAGTCAAGAAATCGAAGATGTATGCCGTGGATAACACCAAAGTTTCTTGCTGAGCGTGCATGCATGCCAGTAAACCCGAGTAAGACAGTGTGCGCGCGTGTAACCGTGTGTGCGCGTGTGTAGGCTTGAGTAAGCATATGTAAGGCTGTGTAAAGAGTTGTAAGCGTGTTTGCGCTGGTGTGCACGTGTTTTAACAAGAATAAGCAAGGTTTAGTCCATGTAAGCATGTGTGCGTGCGTGTTGGCTGCTGTGCGCGTGTTTGCGCTTGTGTGAGTGACCCTCCCCCCTGAGGAAACAGAAAGGAAAAAGGAAGCACACCAAATAGTGGGAAGTTACCAGGGAGTACAAGCAGAGCTAGCAGGTGAAAACAATCAGAACAGGCAATTACCCAGGCAGAACACAAGCCAAGCCCAGCCCAGCACTTAAAACTCTGCAAACAACAGTCCATTATGTTTCTCTTAAGAGACACTGCAACACTGCAGTAAGCTAATAGAAGTGAAAACTGAAAAAGCTTCACTGAGACAAAAAATGTTAGGGGCTGCCATTGCTGTTATAAGGTGACATATGCAACATGCTGAGGGTGGTGATAATGCAAATGCTGCTGGACAACCCACAGTGAGGAGACGGAGAAGAGTGTACAGGCCCAGGGTTACCTACCAGGGGCTACATGAGCTGGAGATAGTGGAGCGCTATAGAGTGGACAGAGACCTCATGCAGCAAACTGTTGAGCTGTGCAGGCCACGCCACACACACGGAACCAACAGAGGGGAACCCATCCCAGTGGAAACTAAGGTATGTGTTGGACTAAGAATATTAGCAACAGGTACCTTCCAGAGACCAACTGGTGATATGATGGGGATATCACAGGCATCAGCATCCAGGGTACTGCACCAGTTCCCGGATGCCATGTCAGCACATGTTGGTGATCGTGTATATTTCCCCAATTCCCATGAGGAATTGGCTAGCAATATGCGTCTCTTCCAGCAAATAGTAGAATACCCTGAGATAGTGGGTGCAATAGACTGCACGCACATATGCATCAAAGCACCAGCCGGTGAGCGGGGTAGGGTCTACTTCAACTACAAGGGCTTCCCCTCCATCAACTGCCAGGTCATGTGTGATGCCCAGGACATAATACTGAATGTGTGTGCTGGCTGCCCTGGAAGCTACCATGATTCCCATATCTGGCATCTGACGCAGCTGTACCAGACATTTGCCAATGGGGACATCCCAGATGGTCACCTAGTGGGGGATGCTGGCTATGCACTGGAGCCGTGGCTGATGACACCCTTCAGAAATGCACACACACCTGAACAGGAATGCCATAATGAGGCACACGCACAAACACGAAATGTAATCGAGCGTGTGTTTGGGCTGCTGAAGTCATGGTTCCGGTGCCTGGACACATCTGGTGGAGCCTTGCAGTACTCACCAACTACATGTACCCAAATTGTCATGGTATGTGCTATGCTACATAATATGATCCTGTGAAAACAGCAGCAGCAGGACCAGCATAGGCCTGGGCCAAACAGCCCCCCACCATTGCCAAGGCCATCACAGGCAGAGCGTGACTCGGAGGAGGAACAACCTGTGACTGCCCCAGTAGGCAGAAGGAGGTGTGCCCTGTATGCTTTGGCCTTGGCAAAGAGGCAATGCATAGCACATACACTGGCTCAGTAGGAACTCTGGAAATTATACCTCTCTCTGACCCGCACATATAGTAAAAGGGATGCCTACGTTGACACTACCTGCTTTCAAACATGTATAGGGAGTGTAGTATGTGAATCTGACATAGGCAGCCCTGCATCAACACCTGAGGCATGATTGCCATGTGTTAAGCAATATAAAGCAGTGCTAAACAGCATTTACCATCATGAAGTATATGTAAACAAAATCGCACACACCAACTACTACAAATGTGGTCAATGTAGAGTAATATTGGCCAATGCCCAGCAATGAGGGTTAATATTGAGCAATGTTGGACAAGCTGGGTCTAGGTAGGGCATAGCTGAACAAAAGCCAACATGCTCATATTTGCTCTACTGGCCCCTAAGCAGTCTGGTCTGCTCAGTATGAAAATATAAGCAGCGATGGGCCTCGAACCCAGGATACAGTGCACTATAGTCATAGCACTGAACCACTAAACCATGACAGTATTACAGTGGTTAGCCTGTATGAAGAAATGTTGATAAGTCTATGCAAAGTATTTCATGGAAACCCTGCAGGCACAGCATAATCCCTGTCGAGTTATGACACAAAGGTGAGTCCTGCAGTAAGAATAGAACCTGACTTTCAACACACACAGTACAAATGTTAATATTGGATATGTAGGCATACATCAACAAATGTAGTGGACCTCAGACAGCAACATACTGAAAGGTCACACTGGGCATGCTCATACACTTAATACATGAGACAAATGTCAGGCAACAGAACACTGACAGTCTGAACTGGGCATGCTCACACCCTTAGGCCATGTTGGAGTACAGCATTGGGCCACATATAGCAGGCAGTTGCATGTGTTAACCCACAAACCTCTCACTACCCGGCAATCTGCCCTGTGCACACACTGATATGACAACAGACACGTAAATAATATAGTGGAACCCTGCCATAAGCAAATATGTTCTGCAGATACTTAAGCGGTTCATAGAAAGTGTGAAAGCAAAGATAATAAAAACCTGCAAACAGTATCAGCAATAAACATTGTGCATCACGAAAATTATCATAGGTTCAGAGGTTGATACAAGGCTATCTGCCCTAGGGGCATGTACAAGCATAGCCAGAGTGTGTTTGGCTTCTGCAACCCAGTCTAATCAGAACACTGTGCCTCTGAATAGTAGGTCACACAAGATAGCCCATTCATGTTGAGTGTATTGTGCCTCTGTCTAGAAGGGACCCCAGAAGATATCCCATGGGTAAACATGTCATCACCCATCCACATGTCAAGATGTCACCTGTAGGTGGTCAGTGGGTGGCTCTGCCTATGCAAAACCGGGACTACACTCCGGAGTGAGTGGAGGATTTCTGATAATAATCTGTCCCCCCAGCATGTCCTTTTAACATCAGTGCTGAGGTATATGTCCCTGGAGTGTGTAGCTCCAAGGGAGTTGGATATCCTGAGGTGGAGCATGTCCAGTAGGTCTGGGTCAGATATTGCCTGCAACTACAGGCACACAACACATCCGTGTAGGTGGTAAGTGACTGAGTATAGCTGGAGTTACTGTATCGGAACTGTGCGGGGCATCTGTGTGAGTCTCTACATCTGCTCGATGAGTAACATTTGTGGCCATTACAGTTGCTGCAGGTGTCAAGTAAGGTACATCCCAAATGTGGCATAGTAACCAAGCATGGTCGTGAAGAGTATAGGGGCACAATGACCACACGTGATCAACATGTGAAACCATGTGGGATATGGTGGGCTATGTAGACGCATTGTCTAACCACTATGGCAATAGGATTGTCAAAGGCGAGTACGAACAGGTTGTGTCCCCAAAACCGTAACAACCACTACTGTATGTAATGGATTACAACCTATGTGGTAATGTGTGGGCATTTTGTCATCCTCAAAGGGGATGACTATGCAACTAATGGCATGTAGCCGTGGGCCATGGCTCAGGCACCATTCAACCTATCTCTGTGAGACCCTGTATGAGTATGCATGTGCCAGCAGGAGAGCCGATTATGGCGCCCAGTTTGCAGTCATCTGCGAACATGGGCAGCCATAGCCCTCCTGTGATAGCCTGTACATCACACAAATATATACTGAACAAGAGAGGTCCCAGGACTGAGCCTTGTGGGATGCCATGTGTCATGGGTGTATAGTCAGAAATGGCACCTGCAACGCTGAGCATGTGGGTGCTATCCCTGATCCAGATAGCAATCCATTGTGTCAGATATGTGTCGATATTTATGCTGGGAAGCCTATGCATAATGGTCGAGCGGGGTATTGTGTTGAAGGGTTGTGCAAGGTCCAGGCAGGCTGTGTGGATAACCGTCCCAACACTGATGGACCTGGTAACTGTTGAAAGAATATGAACAGGTCCAACAGGCAAGATCTGCCCACAACAATGCTGTAATGTGTAGGACCCACTGTCTGTAGGTTTCCCATGTCTATGTGCATGAGTCCCATTACAATACACCCCGTAGCTTTGCAGAACAGGCTAATTAGCCTTTTAGACCGATATTGCCTGTGGTCTGTTGTGACAGTATTCAGTGGAGTTGGACCACTATCGCTGTACGCCATTCCGTGGGTACATATGCTGCAGTAACTCTTATGTCGAACAGTGACATAATGTGAGTGTTATGTCTGTCTAGAAGGCTGTGTACGACACAGGTTGGGACATTGTCTGGTCCCATTGATGCTGTGATGTCTGCTGTGGGGAGGGCAGCACTCACCTGTTTACTCGTGATGTCTGGGAGATTACACTCTGTTGGTATGGACAGTACCACCTTAGGGGGGATGTGGGGGACACATCTGCACCGAACCTGTTTGCCAGGATGATGGCAATGTCAGTGGGTTCAGGGTATGTTTAATCAGTATGCAGTAACACACAGCATATCAGTGAGTGTCCAGCCAGGTACCTGAATTGACTGAAGAAGGCCTTGTGAGTGTCCAACGTGTCTGGTGCAATTGTCCGTTAGAAGTGTGCCTGACATAATTACCCAAGTGATTGTAGCTGTCTGCTAGTACAGATCACAGATGCCTTCCCTGTCTGGGATTGTGCTCTATCATGTAGTAGCTTCCTCCATTTGTTGTAAAGCGTATGAATGGCTGGGGTCTACCACACAGGTCCACTGCCATTGCAGGAATGAGTCCAGTTGTTATTTTGGATGTAACGATCCATGCGGTCTACTAGGTGTCCATAGAATGTGTATGTAAAGGATACAGCAGTCTGAGCCATACTTACCACTGACACAGGGTCTCTGAAGGATACCACCGTGGTTTGGAGGAGTGTGGTGTTTTCCTCTGGGGAAGTTCACCAACATTACCCAGGAAGGGTGTGGGGACGGGATATGAATGTCCAGTGAGATAAAGCATGTTCTGCCCTTAGCAATGAGGGGTATATCGCAGGTGTGCCACATAGAGTCCCCATGTCGGTGATGATCATGTCCAATATGTTGTCCCCTCGTGTGGGTGTGGTGACCGGTTGTGTCATAGCATATGAGTGTAGAAATAGTAGCAACTGTTGGTCGAGGGTGTTGTGGCCTAAGTACTATCCACAGTCAATGTGTGGGTATTTGACGTCACCCAATATATTGGTGTTTGGGGAGACCTTCATATTGTCCAATGTTCCCAGGAAAGCTGAGTGGGGTTGCTGAGTTGGGGAGTGTGGTCTGTAGCAGGCAACAAACCAAAAGGCCGATTTGCACAATGTTAGGTGCATATGTATGGTCTGTGATGCTTTGTGCAGTGCTACCAACCTGCAGGTATGTGTATCTGTGATGTATATGGATACACCCCCTAATTGTGTTGGCCATTCCGAGTTATGTGGTCAGAAAGCATGGTATGAAATACAACCTGGTAGTGCTGGTGTGCATGTGGGAGCCTGAACCATGTGTCTGTTAGTGCACAGATATTTCTATCCTCCATACTGAGGAGATCCCTGAGTGGGCGCAATTTGAGGGTAATACATCTGGTGTTGAGCAGCATTACCCTCAGTGTTGTGTACTCTGTAATGTCTATGGAGGTGGTTCTGTCCTTTGAGCCCCGCTTAAATAAGGCACTATGGTGGCAGCAAGTACCCTAGCCAGTATTCAAAGTTCCAAGGGTGACAGGTGCAAACTGTCCATAGGGAAGCTACGTGGCATGTCGAGCATGTCACCCCAGGGTGACAGACACTGCATTCCCTTTGAATAACACCAATATGTTAGCCAACTGTTAAACGTGATCAGTGTGTTGGTATACTGTGACATCATACTTGGTGAGTGTAAGATGCTAGACAAGGTCAGGGTAATACTGGTCTGGGCTACATGATCACAGATTTCCTCTATGTTTCATGTCATGTGGTCCAGGGAGGAATGCCTGAGATGGTACGCACCAGCTTGGACAATGATGGAGCCAGTCCTGGACTTGCTTTTGAGTGACCTGAGTGCATGTGTTATGTGGCAGATCCTGGCACCTGATAGACAGCTCAAAGTGACTATTCCCGTGTTTGGCCTGGTGAATGGGATGACAGTGTGTTTGACATTGTGTCACCTATAACAAGTGTATCAGGTGCGTTGTTTAGCCCAAAGGGCAGTGACTGTGTGGCACACTGACATTGTGAATTGTGTGACATGTGGGCATTGTAGTGGGGTAGCAGTTATATGTGTGTCTGCTGTGGAGGTCTCTGCTGCTTAGGCAGAGTGTATGCAGAGCCTCTGAATATGTGTATGTGTGATAATGTGGTTTGTGTGTTGTCACTATTGGTGTATGTGAGACGGATATGTGGTGTGTGTGGTCACCCTCACCACCTGATAGACTATGCCAGTCATGGGTCGAGAGAGCTCAGTGTCCTGTATGTCAATATTGTTACATCACCCACATATATATGAGTGTGATGTGAGGAGGAGAGGGTCGTCTGTGTACATGAGGCAGATGTGACATTGTGTCATAACCACAATATTCACTAGCTGGACTGGAGAGTACACATTAAACCGACCCCTGGACATGCCAGTGTATTATGATGACATACTCTGTAGCCTGAAAACAAAGGATCAGTAGGGTGTTGTGTGTAAAAGAGTATAACCGGGATTAGTGCTCAGGTTTGTTGGTGTTTTGTAAAGAGTGGCTGAGAAGGAGTCCAGACTGAGAATCATGACATGTCCTTCAGCTATGTAATAAATAGTAATGTACACGCATATATGTGCTGAGTCAGGGACAGCTGTACCTTACTGACATTGCCAACATCCTATCAGACAGGCCCATGTATACATACCCACCTCCCACAGATGATAGTCCCTGACATCATACCAGGAGGTATCACATGTAGAATGGCTGAACAGCTCCCCCCAAAGCCAAAAGCATGGCAGCAATTGGATTACATTGTTTCCCAATATGTGTCATGCATGCACTACAGAACAAACAGACCCTGCACCTGAACAGTCTGTTGAGCCTTACCCACTCCACAGGACCTGGAACCGTCGAATGTGTTACAGCAACATAAGGCACTCCCCACATGTGTGGGTGCACAACACACCATGGGAAGTATAGTCCAGTAAGCCTATACAGTCTGATCTGCAAGGTCATGGAGTGCATCATGGCAGATGTGATAAACAGAGCTATTGGTAACCGACAAACACACAACCCTACCAAATGTGGTATGTTCATGTGCAGATCATGGTTCCCAAGCATGCTACACTGTCTACAAGGCAGCCACCCAGGACATACATCATGGAACAGAGCTACACATGTCCCACATAGACTTTGAACAGCTCTTCATCAACATCATAGACACATGTCGTATCCACAAAATCAACAATCTGTGCATAGATATGTGTTGACATATGGAGGGATATCAATGTGTCCACAGATAGATCAAACAAGGTGAGACTCACAGGGTCCTGTACAAGCTGTTGATACCTGCCAACCTACATGGATCATTCATGGGATTATAAAACAATGTGTACACACATTACCATGTCCAGTCTGATGATGTCATCATCCTGCAAATATACCAGGAGAACAGAAATCACCCAGTAAAGAATATAGCGCGCCGTGTTAATGTGTATCTCTCTAGTATCATAACATAGTTAGGTAGGGGTTTGAGTCCTGCAAACGCCAAGTGTGTGTGTGTGTGTGTGTGTGTATGTGTGTGGTTTCCTTTGAGAGGAGTAGCCTTTTTGGAGACTGGGAAAACACATTAAAAGAGGTACATCCCTCTTTGGAAAGTCCGATGATGTCAGCATCCTACAAATATTCAAGGAGAACATAAACCACCTAGTAATGCATATAGTGTGCCATGTTAATGCATATCTCTCTAGTATCATAACATAGTTAGGTAGGGGTTTGAGTCCTGCAAACGCCAAGTGTGTGTGTGTGTGTGTGAGTGTGTGTGTGTGTGTGTATATGTGTGTATGTATGTGTGTGGTTTCCTTTGAGAGGAGTAGCCTTTCTGGAGACTGGGAAAACACATTAAAAGAGGTACATCCCTCTTTGGAAAGTTGGATGAGGTCAGCATCCTACAAATATTCAAGGAGAACATAAACCACCCAGTAATGCATATAGCGTGCCATGTTAATGCGTATCACTCTAGTATCATAACATAGTTAGGTAGGGGTTTGAGTCCTGGAAATGCCAAGTGGGTGTGTGTGTGGGGGGGGTGGTTTCCTTTGAGAGAAGTAGCCTTTTTGGAGACTGGGAAAACACATTAAAAGAGGTACATCCCTCTTTGGAAAGTCTGATGATGTCAGCATCCTACAAATATTCAAGGAGAACATAAACCACCCAGTAGTGCATAAAACGCGCAGTGTTAATGCTTATCTCTCTAGTATCATAACATAGATAGGTAGGGGTTTGAGTCCTACAAACACCAAGTGTGTGTGTGTGTGTGTGTGTGTGTGTGTGTGTGTGTGTGTGCCACAGGTGGTCAATGCAGTGTGGGTTTTGCTTTTACTGCGGTATGACATATGTTTCAAACAGTATGTGCATTGCACACATCGGGTATCTGCGTGTCAAATAAATATGTGTACATGTGACCTCAATCAATACATAGGTGTGAAGCCTGCATACGACATGAATACATTTGTAACCTTTGACAGATTGTGCGGCTGCTTCACAAATCATAGGTCACATATGTATGTCTGTGTCAAGCCCGGCCAATGTAGTGGTCCGTGGCCAAGGACATCTCTGCAACACACACCCATGACAGGTACTATAGAGTACTGTGAGTGAGGGTAATTGCCGGGGTATATGTCAGGCATGCACACAACAACTGGCAATAATGGACAGTCATTATAGGTGTACACCAGCCCTGTGGATATGCATGCAGGCCCCTAATGTGTTATGTGAAACACTAAGGGACCCCACAATACCTATGGATATGTGGATACCAAGGGACAGATGACATAACACGTGTCTGTCTGTACACATTGGTAACCAACATACATATTGAGGGCTACCACCTATGTGGTACTGTCAGGATAGTAGGTATAGTAAATGTGGATGAATATGTCATAGACGGCTTACTGCTATACAGCATGTATTGGACAACAGGTATCTGTCTGTATGATACCCTTGTGTAGGATATGCGTCCCATCCAGGGAATGCAGTTTAGGCCAATGCATGCATTTCCAGATGTTGATGGACATATCCCTAGTGTATTTGCATGTACCTAAGAGGGCTATATGCCACACAGGTGTGGTCCCAGGAACGTGTGGCAGTCAATACCACTGGTAACTGTTATTGTATAGTACTGGGAGGATCCAACTGTTTACTGAGTTCCCTACAACTGTGAGTCATTTGTCAGGACATCATCTAATGATTGGTTATAGTCATGCTGTTGATATGGTGTATCCTACCAGACTGCACATCATTGACAGATATCAACAGTATCACCCACAGCATAGTGCCAACCCATGTCATACACACATCTGTACCCATGTTAGTACATATCTGTAGTAGAATGCATACGGGCCATCGAAAGATACCATGATATGTTAATGTGTAGAACAGGGTAAGTCGCACATCCCATGTGTCCACTATGCACATACATGCAGACAGTGCGCACACACCATGTTCACAGATGTACACCCGCTAATTTGTAATGCACACATCACACATGTACTGTCCACTCACTAACACATGCTGGCAACACTGTACACTTCAGCCAAGTGGCACATGGGTGGACATTACATACTCAGGACTAACACTGGTGTAAACAATGCTACAATGACTATTACAGCTGGGATGCATAATGCCTGCTCAGGTATACCTACAAGGATATCATTACACTTTCCTGTTGTCAACTCACTACTATTGCTACACTGCTATAATGTCACCCTATGCATCAGAACCATGTTAGCCTGTTCATCAATGTTACAGATGACATGAGGTGGCACAGGTGTCATCATATGCACAGGGTGTGTTGTAGGTTTGCCATAGCCCAACATTGACCCATCCAGTCGGCATGTCTGTGTATGTGTGTGTGTGTGTGTGTGTGTGTGTGTGTGTGTGAGGGACAACAGCACTGCATGGGCCAATGTTGATGTAATGTGTGTGTGTGTATGTGTGAGCCCTAGTTGTGTGGTAAATGTGTGTGTGTCTGCATGCACACAACTCCACCATGTGGCTGCCATATATGGGCGGTTGTGGGACAGCCACAGACTGTACCTGCTAGGCCATACAGATCACTGTTTCTGGCCATGGACACAGTACCTATGCCTAGCAAGGGTGCTACGGGCAGTATCGGGTACCAACCCTGACTGGATGCTGTCATCAGAGGCAGAGGTATGATGACTGGACCCATGTCTCTGCTGGGACTGGCCAGTGCCACGTGCACGTGGTCTAGTAGGGCGATCAATGGACAGGTCAGCCCCAGCATTGCAAGGGCTGGCACTGCCGCTACAGGAGCGGCTGTGTTCCGTGTTCCGTCTGCGACGACTGCCAGCTGATGCTGTTGCTGGCATGCATCCGTGTCGGCTTCTCATCCATCCCGCACAGTCCTGGCTCATGGCTAACACATCGTGGATGACATCTAATGTCTCCCTCCAACGGCTATCAATGACTTCGGTGTAATTCCGGATGGCACCGGCAAGATCACGGATGCTGTCATTGATAGCAGTTTAATGGGCCCTCTGCGCCCTTAGTCCCTGTCGGGTGTACCGTTCCATATGCACCTGTGCCTGCATTACAGCCCAGAACATACTGGAGGTTGTAATACCTCTGGGGGCATGTCTGCCAGGGGCAATACGACCAGTGATGCTCCCCTGAGAACCCCTGGACATCTGCCTATGTGGTACCATTCCAGTAATCTGGCTATGGCTGCTGTGAGGGGATGCATGTGCCATAGGTACCACACTCTCCTGGTCAATGCCAACTGTATGCTGTCCCTCAGCTAAGGCCATTGGTGACAAGGGATGTATTGCAGTATGAGTGTGTGCATAGATGGTGTTGACCACTGTGCAGTGTCAATTGGTGGACCAACGACAGACCCTGTCAGACCTTCCTGTGCCACAATACATGTCTCATCATCTCCACTGTCAGTGGCAGTGACATCAGGTTCCCTGCTGCATTCAGCCACCCCTAACTCAGCACCTGTGGAAGGAAGGCAGGAAACACACTTTACAATCTGTATGTGGATGTTAGCACACATGCACACATGAACACATGCACACATGCACATAAATACACTGCTCACCACAGCACATACACACACACCAGTAATCCAACACGTACACAATAGTGGGTGATGGTGGGTGACAGTATCTCAAGGCAAACAGTCACCACACACGTGTCAGCATGCAGAATATGTGTTGCTCAAGACCATGCAGTGCAAGTGTAGACAGCCCTATCTAATGACATTATACATGGCTTTGATGCATGTGTGTAGTTGTTCAGTGATTGGGTACACCCTGGAACAGAGTGTGTACATGGACACAACATTGCTGTGCAAGTATTATCTGCTCTGCAATGTCATGTGCACCATCACTCAATGGTATACATACCATGGCTGCATGTGTTATCTGTGTGACACATAGAGTGCCATGTCTGATGACAGTGTCTGTGTCCATAGCACATAATAGTGGGCACAGGTGTAGCGAATGCATGCAATGTGCAGACATGGGATGAGTGGTGCATGTAGTCGTGAAGGAATCCCAATGCTCGACATGGACATTGAACAGTGGTTATGGTGAGTGTGGGACATATTGCAGATATGTCAGTGCCAGCCACAACATGGCATGCTACACGACTGCAACATTAAACACCACACATACCCAATGTGTGGCATGTGACCTATACACCCAATAGCATTCCAGGACATATATGTGACTCTTTATACAGATGGCGACTGATATGCAGCATGTGTATACTAGCATATGTAAGCACACACACAACATGCTATGCGTGGTGTGTATAGGTGCATATGTTTGCACACACAGAACAATGAGGTGCACAGCAAAGACTGCTATGTGTAGTACTGTGGTCACTGTAACCGGATGGGGTGTAGTACCATGTGCCATCATCATCATCATCATGCATCTTGTGGTCACTCACGGCTACTACTGTGTGACAGACCACCGCCTAGCATGCTGTACCGGAAATGCAGTGCTGTGGATACATTCACTATTACACAGCCACTTTGTACATGGGTGTATGAGGTGCCCAGTAGGGAGCATTGCCTCACATGACTGTGTTATGTGTTGAAGAGTGTCGCACAGCCCCATGATAGGCCTCTACCCCCGAGGCACGTCATGTGTGTGTGGATGACATGTGGGATACTGAAGTGTGACCTTACAGCGGGTGTGTGGTTACGCCATATGTAGCATGACTTTGTGTACTGCATGTGATCAATGTGTTATGTTGTGTACAGGTGTTGCAACTATGCCTATCCAATGTGCAGTACGGGGTTGCCACAACTGTGTGTCATGCTCTTTGTATTGCATGTCATTGAGGCAGCTACTGACATTACTGAGCTGTGCAACATCTCACAGCAAACATCCACGGCATGCATTATGCATAGGTGTGTTACATGTACATGGCCTACACCTCACCTATGACGTGCATATTTCATTATCAACATTTCAGGTATAACACACTCACCAGCATGGATCAGCTGCCCTGCCGTCAGACCAGAGGGACCTATGAGAATATGAGAGGGTTCATCAGTGGCCACAACTGTGGCATTGCTACAGTGGGTATGCTACACTACAGTACAACAACAGTCAACAGTCACAGGTATAGGTGTAGGGATATTATTCAAACTATCCATATTGCACAACACTAGGCAGTTGAACTGCTAAACACACAGTACACATCTCACGTACACATAATCTAAAATACAGTTAACTGTAGTCTACAGATTGGGCATGTTACCTGCTTGCTCTAAGTGGATGTGCTGGGTGGCTCCGGCCTCCATTACAACACATGTCAGTGGTTGTTGTAGCTGTTGTCCAGGAGCCACCATGCTTAGGAGCAGCTCCTCCACTCTGGTGAGGGGGGGATGAATGGCCACCCCTCCACCTGTGGCAAGCTGCTGTCTTTGGATATCAGACGCACGCTGCTGGACTTGTCTAATTAAATCACTGCAGTGATGGTGTACCTGCTCATATGTCCAGTTATGCATGCCTATGTCATTTACCCGACTAACAAGTTCCTGCCACAGTGCAGTCCGCTCCTGCTGGTGCTGGCTGCTTCTAGAGAAGAGCATTGTGTACCACTGCAATAGGCTGTTGAGTATCACCTCTTCCTCATCCACTGTATATGCTGGGTTGCGATGGTGGGCCATCTGGATGAAAAAGATATGAACAATATGTGTGAGAGTGTCCTGTGTCACACTTTACACCTTTACCCACAGATATCACTTTACTGCCATATATACCATCCTATTGTCTGTCAGAGGTTGCACACGTTCAATACCACTTACTGGTTCTCAGGCCACAACTAACTAACACTGCCTGGCAGACTCTATATATCACACCACTATACAACAGTACCCAACACACTGTTTGTGACACATTGCACAACCTCAAGACAGGGGTGTATATCACACCTATGCACGAACAGAGATGTCATCCATTGCAATGGATGTATAGTACAAGTACAGTAGTACCAATCAACCACCCTAGTCATTGATGCCATAGCCCTGCCTAACAGATGTGTCCTGTTGTTACTATAGGTGGCATACTGCTGTAAAAGACTATATATGTTGCTGGATACACACATTTACTCTGTAACACACATATGATTGCAGCCATTGTACAGGCATAATCACACACACATCAGGCACACATACAACGCACCACTGTATGCCAACACAGATGAGTATTACCTGTGTACCATACGGTACTGTGTGCCACTACTTACACACCCTTATGTCTGCATTCTGTCCTCTGTGGAGACTACAGGAAACACACATGACAGTGTTTCCAAGCAATGTGAACACACACCATAGTGTGCTGTTTAGGCCTACAGCTTCAGGTAGTACTACAGTTCATATTGGTGATGGATTCACCAGCAGTACCACTCACTAAGCATACATGTATTGCTTTAGCCTACAATGAGACACCACATTCGTCAACGGAGAACTACGTCACATCATCTGCCGTACTACTATGTCTGCCTAACAGTACATTACACATCAGTTGCTGTCCTCACAGCTAGGATAGGCACTACCATGTCAGATACAACATCACACTAAGTTATCACACCTTTACAGACCTTGCACACATTCAGCGTTACACTTATGCAACCTCACATAGCAGCTATTGCATTAAGTACATGTGTGAGTGCATAGTGTCATAGGTAGGTAATATGCTATTGGCCCTAGGGCCTACGGCAGCCTAGCCATATGCTACCCTGACCTTTTACACATGTACTTTGATTTCACTTGCCCCTGCCAACCTGAACCACAGAGGTGTTTCCTGGGGTGTATTACCAATCTCCCACACAATCATCAGGGGTATTTATAAAGACATGCATTCCAAAGACATGCATCTGGAGCATTTCTCCCCGGGCCTCCGCTGAAAACAGGCTCTGTGGAACCTAGTCGGACATTCCCGGTCAACAAATGTTAAATAAATAAAAATAAATAAAATAAAAAATAATAACAACTGCTAAGGAGGAGCCTTATTTGCTATTACTATGTGGTCTATTCCGGTGTATGGCATATCTCTGAGATGGGAACCTATCCCTCCAGCATGTGCCGTTTAGTGAGCTGACAAGGTTTAGGGCCCTAGAGCGTGTATCCCGGAGGGATTGTGATATGTTGCCATGGTGGTTATCACCCAGCTATGGGTGTGACATACCTCTGTATGTCCGGTAGTGGTCACCTCTGTGTGGCCAGTATGCAATACAGTGTACTTGTGGTTTTGTGAGTCAGTCTGCATAGGGCATCTGTTTGCAGCCAGTATTACCCTCTGGGGGGTCTGTCTGTGGCCTGTTCACCTGGTGTAGTTGTCATGTGAAGTACATACCACGCAGGGCATTGTGATGAGTACAGGGGAACTCTACACTATACGCCCATAGCTGACACACCTGTTGTCATGACATATACCACACAGACAGATTACAGGTGTAGTGTTGCACTGTCTTCATCAAAGCGGAGTCTACTGTCCACCTCTGTCCCATGTTCCCTTATCACACCTTCACTGTTAGGTACATCTCTACCTATGTGGTAGTTAATGGGTACACCGTTTTGGGAAGGTGGAATGGCACTGCAGTATCAACACTTGTCTACAGTCTGTGCTTTGGTCATCACACACCTGTTGCGGTTCATATGAACCCATGTCTCTCTGTCTCTCTCTCTCACTCTATATGTATATATATATATCTATATATCTATATATGTAGATATATATATATATATATATATATATATATATATTATATACATGCATATCTATACACATACATGTACACATCCATTGCTGTACACATGCATGTACATATAGGCACATGTACAGTCCACCTTTCATGGTGGGGATATCACTTATGCGACAGTTGTGGGATGTACAGGTATGTGATTAAATTACACAGTGTTGTGCAGAATGCATGTGGGTGTCCTCAGCCCTTGTAGCATTAGCAGGCCTCACTGGCTGTAACACAGCAGATCTGACAAATCTGTCCCACAGCATTTAACCATCACATGACATATCAACACTACCATAGCTGGCCTTAGGCATAGGCCAACTGGGCGGCCGCCTAGGGCACCGCTCTAGCAGGGGTGCTTTTCCACTATTTATGTGGTGTAGTAAGACAAGGATGGGGGCACCAGGAAGTGTGGTAGGGGGTGCCGTGAAGCCCTGTTGCCTAGGGCACCAGTTGACCTACAGCCGCTCCTGCACACTGCATGCTGTTTTCTAAGCCACACACTACGACCTACATGGATATATGCACGTATCAACCTTCACTGACAGATATCTGTCCACCCTTCACTAACAGTTGCAGTATGTCCCTTGCCCTATGCACATGTGCAGATACAGATAGATACATACTGCTGCCACACATGGATGATTTGCAGTGTGTATGGTACTCTTCAGGAACATCTACAACATGCCAACACATACATGTGAGTTACATACCTTACCTTACTATTTCCCTGCTCCGGTTTTGTAGTTTTTTTTTTTTTTATTGGTGTTTTTTTTTGGTTTTCACCCTCTATTCAATGTTCTATCTCTGTTTCTCACTCTGTTCTGTCTCTGCCTCTGTTGTGTCTGTGTCTGTGTCCATGTCTCTCTCTCTCACTTTCACTCTCTATCTCACAGCACCTACAATGATATAATTGCATGTGTGGACTGCAGGTACAGCCTGCTTTTCTAGGTATCTGCACTTGTGCACATGACAGCCTCTGCACCAATTGCTGCCCACCATTCAGTAATTGCATGCAGCCTGCTGTTTGGTGATTGCATTACTCACTTTGATTGCAGCCCACTGCTATAAAATGCTAGGTTAGGTAGGCATAGCCCTTTCAGATTTCCAAGGTGGGGCCCATGCTTGTTTGTTCTGGACACCGTTGTGTCAGTCTGAAGGTTGGTATATGTCTCTTATGTGATGCTAGGGTTGTAGCCAGTTATATGCATGTTGTACTCAAACCTGAATGTTGCTGCTTCCAGTACACACATCTCAGTGTAGACATGTATGCTCCCCTCCAAATGCTAACACAGGATACATGGGAGTATGTACTTTTTTCTCACTTACACAATTAACTGCCATACAAATGTGGTTATTGCACTGTATTCCTGTGGCCAGTATTAATCCTGGTCTGATACTGTGTGGTGTTTGTAAGGTGCTACTGTAACATTATTCCATGCTAGGATGGCTGGTTCTCCTTTCACAGTCATGTCATGCAATTCCACAACCACTGCTGGTAAAGTCCCACAGAAAAGGATTTGTGTTATACCATTCCTAATTTCCATTTACATTCCCTCATTGTAATGCATGATATATTTATTTCAGAACCAAGTTATTTGTATATCTGCTGTGGCTTAGTGGTAATTCATGTAGTCTATTGTGTCAATGGTCTGGGGTTCGAGACTGGCAGAGGTTTTTTCTTTTGCTGCTCAGCAGAACAAGGGCCCTGCCATAGAGTGACTAAGGCACTTTTAAACAGTTGTAAGCGGGTTTGCGCAACTCTTAGTGACGCTTAGCTAAGCACACACATGTGCACACCCGCTTAAACCCACATAGTACTGCTTAAAAGTGCTTACTCCCGAATCCCGCGCTAATTTCTTTGAAAGAAAAGAAAATGGGGAGATAGGTAATTGGTGAAAAAGGGGGTACAAAGAGGGACAGACAGTAGGTAAACAAGCTTGGGATGTGCAGGATGGGTGTAGGGAAGGTCCATAGCTGCCCATTTCTTTAACAGCAACAGCTGTGCATATGCAATGAATTTGGAATGAAATTTGAAACCTTCCACCCCTGGGAGAGGGGTGAGGACAACAAAGTATGTTGTACTGCCAATTCTAATTATCAGCTTACATGTTTGTCCGATGGACATGTGTGTGAAATGGGTAGCTATGTATGAGGAGTAATTTTTTTGTGGGTACAGATTGCCCCCCCCCCTTTTTTTCAGGTGAGAGTGGGAAGTGAGGTAGAGGAAGTAGATATGTCCGGGGAGGTAGGTTGAGAAGGTAAACAGACAAGACAGACAAAACAGACAAGACGCATACAGGGGCGGTGTATGACACATGGGGTGGGTGAACACAATTGATGGGGTCGGATGTTTGGAAATTGCAAGCCCATAAGCCCACAGATGGTAATAGTGGAACTGAGATCCCCACCCATGGGCAGTCACCACTGAACCTTCACAGCCCCGAGGGTAGCTGTGCTGGGGGCTGCATAGGACGGGCAGGCTCACCTGTGAGACGCGCCACTCTTGCCTCAAGCTGGCATAGGGGATCAGCGACTGAACACTGGATCTCTCTACGCACCACAGCCTGGACCCTTTGAAGAGTGACAGGTGGCCCTTCTCCACCCGCTTGCGGGGGGAGCCCCATCCCCTGCAGCGCTTCCACCCAAAGGTGGCACAGGACCAACGGAGGAGGGGAGTCTGGGCTGGGCACCGGATCTGCTGATGCCAGGTGCACTCGCCAGCTGAGGAGGGACAGGTGGGTCCGGCCTTCCCATACGTTCTGTGATTAGGTGTGTTTAATTGCAACATAAGTAAAACAGCATTCCAGATTAGTTGTAACAGCATGCAATAATATTCCCATTAACCCAACACACCAAGGGTACAACAGTTGAACAGCAAGCATAACACATGCATATATTGAACCACAGTGGTTATTCCAACAGCATGCAGGGATGTTTGGTTGCAACAGGCCACCATGATTGTAGTGTTTGAACAGGGAACATGCATCAACGTGAATGCAAATATTTATAGAACAATAGGACATATGTCCCAACAAATATTTAAGATTACACATACCCATTGAGGTGTGGAATTGCATGGTTTATGCACATACAGTAGGTTGTATAAAAAAACCTCGGTTAACATCTTATAATGACCTTTTAGTCTACACTACATTCCTAGTGACTGCAAGTGTATATCCCCTACCTGTATTATTACACTTGCCACCATACATTAGGTTGTGTAATGGGTTTGGCTAGTTCAATATATGCCTGACCTATATCTGACATACTAACTGTCCAGGATGCAGATGTTACTGCTACATATTTCTTGATTGCATTTATATTTCTTTATCTACATATCTGGGATGTTTTCACATGGCATTTTCACTTTGATTTGTACAGAACCCTGCATTTCTTGACACACACTCACATTTCTGGGGAAAAAATAACATGCTACACATGTGCCAGGTTTACTTATTCATGCCAGCCAGTAACTGACTGTTGTGGACTGTATATATGTTTCACAGCTACTAGTACTTCCATCACCTACTTTATATGGGACTGCACAACTCTGGATTGCCAGCACCTTTTCAAACAGTACTGTTTGTATAATGCAAGGGCACAACAACATTTCAGACTCTGTGACACAGACACACTCTGGGTTTTAGACCTTTATTAATGACATTACACACTTTTCCACAGGCTTACTCCTTTATTTGTTTTAACGGTGTATATGGCAGACATGTTCAAGACTTGTTATACCTTTATTAATAGGTTAGAACAATCTTTTTTCAGGCTCACTCACTTATTTTATATGACAGTGCCTGCAGACATATTATTCCAGACATATGTTATCTTTCTTAATGGGTTACTACACTCTTTTTCTGCCTCTCTGACAATTTTATCTGACAGTACATGCAGAGGACTTATTCATGCAATTTTATGGCTGTATTATTGGACTACAACACTTTCTTTCATGCTCTCTCCCATATTTTATATAACAATACATGCAGAATAATCAATAACCTACCTGGTGGCGCAGCCTTAGCAGCCTATCAGCATAGGCTTGCTGATTCGTAGCACGGTCACCTGCAGCTGTAAAGTAAATGAAGGGATATTGAGACATACCTACCCGTTATACATACTCCATTATCAATTCTTACATACTGCATTCCATGGCTACATACTCAGTTGTGGGGCATCCCGCATCCCACAGGCCTCCTGTATCCATTGGTTCAGCCAGTCCTGCTTTCATCTCTTCAGGTCTGCATGGTGGTGATGGACATGCTCACCAGTCCAAGGAACGCCTGTGGCACTGGTGAGGTCACGAGCTAACCGGTTCCAAGCCTCTGCCTTGTACTCCATCCCTTGGAACTGGCCCTGCAGGAGTCTTGACTCGTGATAGTGGACAAGGGGCCAAACCATGTATTTGGACTCCTCGATGCGCCAACGTTGCACTCAGAAGTGTGTTCCCTCTCGGACACCAGAAATTCTAACTGCAGATGTGAGCTACAATCAGTTATGGCGTGTATTCCCACCTGTGGGGCTTAAATATACCGCATTTCCCACACTGTTTTGTGATTGGCCATTTTGTAAAATTCTCGGCTGACTGCAGACTTGCTTAGTAATGATTAAACTACCATTTGTAAGTATATGAATGTTAATAGTGGCTGTTTCCCCTATGTTGTCATGGCTTAGTGGTTCTGTACTTTGCTTCCAATGCACAGAGTCCTGGGTTCGAACCTTGTCATTCATTTTATTTTCATACTATCCAGACAGGCTAGGGGATGTGGCTGCATTTAAGGAACTTTGCTCTATGTTGCTCCTCAGTGCCCTACGGTGCCCTGGTTGGCGTGGCGCGCATGTCCGCACAAACACATTGCGCTGGGTAAAGCGCCATTGAACTATGGGCAACACTATTGTGCTGGGTAAAGCGCTATTGAACTATGGGCAACTCTATTGCACTAGGTAAAGTGCTATTGAACTGTGGGCAAGTCTATTGTGCTAGGTAAAGTGCTATTAAACTATGGGCAACTCTATTGTGCTGGGTGAAGCGCTATTAAACTACGGGCAACTCTATTGCTCTGGGTGAAGCGCTGCTTAACTGCAGGCAATTTTATATCAGTATCCTTTAAAATATTTATTTTGTTTACTGATACATTGGCCATTTCACTGCTTTTTAGTAATGTTTAAACATATTTGTCAGGTATTATTTCATATACTGATTTAAAAAATAAATACGAAGGGGAGTGGTGGGACTCGAACCGTGATTGCCTCTTCTTTGTGCGAATGCTCTACCATTACACTATTGCTATTTGGTGTGATTTGCATTAACATTCTTTCTTATGCTCTTCCATGTCAGAATTGGTAACTCTAGCTAAGCAATGGGCACACCCGCGCAAATACGGGCAGCTATTTTGAGGATTTAAAAAAATAAATTTAATGTTTTGCATTTTAGAACTGTGATAGGGTTTACAATATCAGGGAGTGTGGTGTTGGGTGCAGGGACATTTGAGTGGACTCGCTCTTGTGTGTGTGCTTTGTTTACTTTTAAAACACTTGCAGGGGCGTGGACATTTAGACTGCTTTGCAGTCGGACACGCCCCCTGCTTTCTTACATGGTCCGTGTAAGACTTACGGTTGAGTCAGCATGCCCTCATGCATATTCATGGCACGCTGACGTCATACTGTTCAACTGCAGCCTCCGAGTAACACTTATTAAGTCTTACACGGAGGATTCGTGAATCCGGGGGTATGTTCCTGTTTCTGCTGATTACATCTATGTATGTACTTGTTTATTTTCCTTATTTATTCTCACACTTGTTGATTTTGTGATAATTTAATGTAAATATCCCTTGGTCTCATATTAATGTAGCTTTCGTAGTTTTCCTTTATTTTATATTTATTTTTTTACTCAGGCTTATGGCCTACCCCTTATTGCACTGACTCTAAATTCTTAACCATCTGACCATCTATCTCTCCGTACAAGGTTCCTAATCATCTTACTCTCCTGGCTTTCTTTTCAGGCTAAATGCCTGCATATACTGTTTTTTTTAATAATCAAACATTATTAAACATTGAACACTTCTGAACAAAACATGAGTAACAATCACAAAAGTTAATATTCAAACTCCACCATATAACGGAAAATGTAACTTACAGAAAAGAAATAACCACTTGTTCACCTGTATTCCTTATTTTATCTCTGAAAAAAACTTGTTCTCTAAACTTTTTCTCACATGCAACTGGCTTCTGCATTACACATACTACATGCTTTGTAAATCATATATCTTCTCAGTGGATGAAAGTATTTCCATGTCACCTTTATTAATGACCTGTAGCGCTGAAAAAGCTATTGTAGTATAAGTCTGTCTTGCACTATCCAGAGTGCATCTGGACTCTACAGATGTCACACCTTCCGTAGTGAAAAAAATGTAAGTCATAGCCTTTAATCCTTTACCCTTTTTAATGTCCGCTACAGCTGCATATCTTTCATTCTTGCTATGTCTCACTCAAAGGACCTTAATCTGGTATGTGACATCAACAGAACTTGCTGGAGGGACATATTTGTCTCACAGAGGTTGCCCCACCTTTGGAATAAGCTTCCTATTCATGCTAAACAAAGCCCTCATTGACCCTATTTAAGCATAATTTGAATGAATGGATGAGTAACCGGAAATTCACCCCAGGGGTTCCACCTGTGTCCCTCTTGGACAGGGGCAATAGGTGCTGAGTTTAGTGTTTGCTTGGGAACATGGGATGAACTTGGCTAGGCTTGTAAGGGCCCTGGGGCTGTTAGCCTAGTAACCTCCTATGATCCTATGTCCTTAATGCGGAGAATCTCGAGTTCTGTTCAGTACTCAGAAATGACTGTATACAGTGAAACTAGACCTTCCCATTTCCTGCTTGCACTGCTTCATCCTTTGCATGGCTGTATCTTTCGTTTTTCCTTGCTGCTTCTTTACAATGGCTATCCATTTTAGATCATTCTGTGTTTATCACCTTAAGTTTCTTTTCATTTTTTTTTTCTTTTTAGTATTGAACATCATCTCACCCTTTCCATAACTCTAGCATTTTTTTGGTAAACTGGGTATTTGTCCTATGATTACCAGGGTAGTTTGACTCTGCCAAGGCCCTGTTTCAGCAAAGGCCCAGGAAGAAAAGCTGCATGTACTGTTGTTTTGAGCTGTTGAAGAGGCAAAAGTGAAACTAAAGAAGCAGAAGATCTATGGAAAACAAATTACTCATAAAGGGAGACAGGAAAGGCAGATGTAAGACCGGATTCATTTAGTTGTGTGTGTATATATGAGACCAAGTTTGGAGCACAGCTGGTCCCAAATAACTATTTTGTACTGTAGATGCGCTGATCTTATATTGGAGTATCTGAATACATTAATTATTTATTTGCATTTTGTTAACTGGGAAAGTCTATTGGTCAAAAATGAGCCTGTTATCAATGGAGGCCCAGGGCGAAAAGCTCCATATACAAATATTACAAAGCTAATATCAACAAAGTTAACAAGTACAATGCAATTTTCAAAAACTACTAACTCACAGTAACATATAAGACAGAATAATAACACTTGAGCAAGATGCAACAAAGTATTGAATAAAATTAAAACACAAGTATTTTGGAGTACATAAGCATAATTTGGAATGCAGGCATATATAAACTCATGTTTCATGAGGTGAGATGTAGGAAAAATTGGAGGAGAGTAGAACAGTGAGAGGTGAATAGGTTGAGTTATGAGAAAGGAAAAAGGGGGAGGGAGTGAAAATGAAATGAAGGGAGTCAGTAGGTTGAGTTTTGAGAAAGGAAAAAAAAGGATGGGGGGACACAAATGAAATAGAGGGATTCCAGTGGGGTAAGAGCATGAGCGTTCCCAGTGAGAAGACAGCTGGGAATGGAGCATATTCTTGAAGATGGAGTGGTTTTGAGTGATTCAATTGTTGGGGGGGTGTGAATTCTATAGACAAGCAAGGGAAAAAGACAAAAGAAATTGCCCTGGCACATGTAACAGTTTGTTCAGTTTGAGGAGGTTCTTGTTACTGGACCTGAGTATTCTGTCAGGATGATGTACGGTGAGTATGGAGGAGAGGGAATGGGAATTAGTGGGTTTGAAAATGAGTTTGTGAGCAGTTAACAGTTAAATGTAAGAAAGATAGTGGGGTAGTTCCAGCCAGTTCAAGGAGTGAGTGCATCACAGTGTGGGTAGGAGGATTTGCTCCCTGTAGCAAGCTTAGAGATTTTATTGTAGCAGAATGATAGTTTTCACTTTAGGGAGGATTGAAGTAGTGAGATAACAACTGTGATGATACAGCATTCCAAGCTTTTGGATTGTTTTCTTAATACTAGTTTGTATATGAATGTCAAACTTTAAATGTTCATCAATGATAACACCTAGAAGTTTTGTATGGGAGATGATTTCAATGGGAATCTTTTTCTGACTGAGGAATTTTTATCGATAAGAGGTATTTTTAGATGGGGTAAAGATTATGATTTTTGCTTTGGATGCATTGAGAGCAAGGTGATTATTCAGCATCCAAAACTCAGTACAAGAGAAGGTGTCTTGTGTTAGTAGTTTGAATTTGGGGAGGGATTGAGCATAGCAAACTATGGTGGAATCATCTGCATATTGGACAAGTTTGGTATTAGAAATGCACTGATGAAAATTATTAACGAACATGTTAAAAAGTAAGGGACCTAGTATTGAGCCTTGTGGAACTCCTGTTGGGGTGTGAAGGAAGGAAGAGGTACTATTGTTCCACTTGACGGCTTGTTGTCTGTTAGAAAAGGTAACTGGAAAACCAGTTAATAGATGGTGAGGGGAGATTGAGAAGAGAGAGTTTGGATAAGAGAATGTGGGAAACAGTACTGAAGGACTTTGATAAGTCTAGGAGATGGGTAGATGCAATGCTGCCAGAATCTCAGGTGCAGTTAATGATGTCAAGGAAGGACAGAAGGGCAGTGATAGTACTATGTCCAGGTCTAAATCCATGTTGAGTAGGGGAAAGAAGTTGATTGTCTAGTAGGTAGGGAAGGAGTTGCAAGTGTATGCATTTTTAAAGGACTTTTGAGATGAGGGACAGGAAGGCTATAGGTTGAAAGTTGGAGATTAAAGTATTGTTTCCTCCTTTTTGGAGGGCAATGATAAACACTTTCTTCCAGAGGAGGGGTACATGGGAATTCTTGGATTGAACAGTTTATAAGTATGGTGATGGGTAGAGCTATGCTATTGGCAGCTAGCTTGAGAAAGTTAGATGGAAGGTTGTCTGGGGCATGAGAGCATGGTTTTAGTTTTAGTAGAAGTTTGTTTATGGTGTGTAGAGAGACGGGTTGCATGAGAAAGGGAGGGAGAGGAGTAGTGTTGATGTCAGTGGGACGACGGTGGAGTAGAAGTGTTATTGGAGAATGATGTGGTGAGCTTGGGGCTATTGAATCAATAAAGATGTTATGAGTGTAGTGGTTACTTCTTCAGCAATGCAGTCCTCTCTTTTGGGGACAGGAGTTGGGGGAAGGTGGTGGTCTGCTCTTAGCTGTATAGTGAATATGTGCTCTGTTTTCCCAATACGGATTGAGAAGGAAGTGTAGGGTCTAAAAATACTCTAAATGTCTAAGGGGATTTAGCATGCTGATATAGGAGAGCTCTGTAAAACTTGGCATGGGTCCCAAGTAGCATCATCTTTGTTCTAGCGGTGTTTATTTCTAGAAATCTTTAGGTAATCCATTAATTTTGTCAGGGTCATTATTCACAAGGATGGAAGGTGGAAGTAAGGACCATCAACATGCCCAGTAACATATAAGGGATTTGAACTACATAAAATGCTCATATAAGAAATAGCAGTTTACTTTTAATGGGGGAAAAAAAAGCTGTTGTACTGCATTTCTGTTTTTATACATCAACCAACTGCGTTGTAAAACTCATTACCAGAGAAGCATGCAATTTACCTGTCTGCTCATGCTGTGAACATTGTAGGGAAGTAAACAGATGGGGGAAGGGCAGAATGTAAAGGAGATAAGAAATGTCAGAATTTTCTTGCACTCTTCATCATTATCATCAACTGACCTTTTCCCATCTTTCTGCGTTGTGCCCAAGTGTCACTTCAAATGTTGCTACTTCTCTTGATTGCCTGCCATACACTTAGCATTTGTGGCTGTCATGTCTGACTGTTGCAAGTCTTGTCTTACACAATACATCCATGTCTTCACTGGGCATCTTTGTTTCTTCTTGTCTTCTTTCTTTCTTTCTCTCTAAAGCGGTGTTTTAACAAATCATCTTCTCTATTACTGCATATGTGAGCAAACCACCGTAATCAGTCCTCCTTTACCTTCTTACTTCTGCTTTGATGTCCACATTTCACTGTGTGTCCCGCAAAGTACATCATACCACCTGTTTCAGGCACTTCATCTCCATCCCCTCAAGTTTCTTCAGCTGATGTGCCTTCACTGCCAAGGTTTCTGTACCGTACAGAAGAACTGGTTGCACCACAAATTTGTACTTGTAGAGAAGCACTGGTCACACCACCATTTTATACATTTCTTGTGTGAAAAACATGATGAAACTGTGAGGGGATTAAGATTTATTACTAGTGTCAAAGACGACAACATTAAGCAGTGAGGCAGGTTACTTGCTTACAAAATGATCATGCATGCAAAATGACAGTATTGGTAATGTGGTTGCTTACACATTGCTAATGGCAGGAAAATGGCAGTATGAGGAAAGGAGGAGGAAAAAAGTCTGCTTTGAAAGTTCTTCTGCCTGACAGGACAGCATGGGGGAGCTGTAAACTACTGGTGCCAGCAATGTGACAGGCTTCCTAGGAGGAAGTAATTGAGAGGTAACTTAAAACCTACTTATGCAAGGGCAACCAGGAGCATGGGGGAGGGATTTGAAATGTAGTTATTGTTAACTGGATTAGAGCAGTGAACCACATGGACCTTGTCCACACTCAAACCAGGAGCACTGTTAGTTAAGTGAATTGCTTAGACGTACATAGTAGGCAAATGGAGGCTGACAGAGTTAAACCAATAACCACAGGAAGTAGCCCTGTAGCAGGTCAGAACCTTACTCCTCTTTGTTAACTATTAATGAACTACAGAGCTCAGATCCTAGTAAGTGTAACAGATGTCTCTGAGGTGCCAACAAGGTGGTATTTTAATTTAATAGTTAAGTGTTATGATGCCTAATCAGCCTTCAGGAATCAGAGTTTGTTTCTTGTTTTGAGCAGGAAGTAAGCAGTGTTCTCAGTTTTGTTTATGATGCAAGGTGATCAAAGATTATGAAATGAAAACCTGCATGCCAAACACAAAGTTAAATTCCTGTGACTGTAGCCTATAAAAATATCTGGTGACTATCTAAACCATGCTTTTAATTAGAGCACATGAAGTCGTCTACTAGCACCTAAAATTAGCAGATGTATCCCGTCCATACAATACAGTAGTACTCCCTGTGACAGAACAGCGTACCGGATTCCCTGGATTATAGGAGTGTGTGAGTATCCGAGTATCATGTGTGCTCCCAATACTCCTAACTCTGTACAACAAGGTAGAAATCGTATTTGAGTAATATGATGTGCAAGCACTAGCACATACATGACCACTGCATGCACGGTACACCACTGAGAAATCCCCTAGATGAGGAAAGAAGCAGTGGAGGAAAAAAGTTTGTCCATGCAATAAACGTAATTAAAAAGGTAAGACATTTTACTTTAAAAGTAATGTCTTTTTATAATACCAATAAGTCACAATCAGGCATGGGTAATGCATGATTCCTCGATGGACTTCACTCTTGGGATGGAATCACAGCAGCCTTAGCTAAAGCCTACATTATTTACACCAGAATGAAAGTTACTGCTAAATCATTTGGTGTGGTATTTTACATGTATCCTGCTATGTCACACACTCACTTACTGAGTCTGGTGTTGCTTTTTCCTTTTGAATCTCACAAAAATGCAGTATAAAGTAAACTCTTAAAAAGAATATGAAAAAAAAAGTCCATGTTTTAGTCAATGTCGCCTGACTATATACATACCTAGGAAAAAGCTTGGACTAATTCTGTGCCATTTGAATGCAGCAATGTAATCTAATAAATATTTTAAAAGACAGATGGCGTGATTTTGAGCACAGTTGGCCTTAGTGTGAGTAGCCATTATGAATTGTGTCCCATGGAAATATCGGTACATAATTACATTCTGTAAGTGACTCTTTTAATCTGTAAAAACTACACTGCATATTCAGCTATGAATGAAGCTGGTCAGTCACTGGTATCTAAAGTAACAAATAAACCTGCATACATATTCAGACCCCACTGTGTGGAGTTTTGATTAACATATTATAGTAATATTTTATACTTTCTTCATTGCTTTATGTTGTTGGCACACTTATCTGTGCCTTCCCACAAAAGTCAAGTAAATCAACGGTCACCACTTTATTTTCTTGAAAGCATAAGAAGAAAGTTTGCATTTCTTGTAACACTTTTTTTCTGTGTTTCTGTAAACAATTAGTTTTAAAAATGCTACAGTATTTTTGGCTGTATGACCCTTTTGCAGTTCGAGAGAAACTTGATGTATGTACGTGCTGTTTTATTGTTCATTGTAAAAGCCTGTTAGAGACATAATGTGACACTTGATCCTTTCTTAGTAGATTTTCAGAAAATGCAAACTTTGTGGCACAATTAAAATGTGAAATGATGTACCTTTGGCCTGTTGCAGCTATTTCAGGCAGGCATCTCCAAGTAATTTAGTATCATTTTGTAGGCGGTAAAGATCAAGTGCACATACGTATAAATAAATGCAATTGTATTCAGTAAAATGTGCATGCTGTGTATTTCCTATTAATGCAGTGAACAGGCTTTTACAAGCTAATTAGGCTAATGAAGGCCTTGAATGTGAATATAAAGACACTGGTTTTGAGACTTTTAAAGACTGGGAAGTGGATAAACTACTTACAGTATTTGGCCAGTACTTTAAATAATGCATGAACCGACCGAAGCTATACATCCCTGCTATGCAACTGTAATGGAAGATTATAATATTTTACAAAGTTTATGGTAGAAAATTAAAACTGCTACTAAAAAATGATAAAGGTATGCAGAAAAGACAGACTGTCAATAAACGGTCCTGATGAAGATTAGCAAGTACTAGAATAATGTATTTTTACAATTATGCTCTCACAACAGCCTATCCTCAAATCAAGACACACACATATATTGTCTAAATGTGAAATATCTCTAAGCAGAGAACAGGTGGCAAAATCTCTAGATACGCAGTTTTAACAGAATATTGATGGGATATGAAATGTACCAGGTTCCTTTGAATCTATATTTAAGTTAGAATGTATGCATGCTGATTTCAAGAACTTTTGCATCAAAACACTTGTAAAAAAACTCCATCAAGAAAATTTTACATATCTCTGAGAAAAGAGGTACAATAGTTGAGTTAGGATAGAAGAGGGCAGATGTCTCAAAAGCACCCCCTTCCCAATTTGGTAGAAATTTAAAACTCCATACAAGTGATTGAAATAGAATTTAGTTGAATGATCATTGGATTAGCATATTTAGTTGAATGTGGTATTAAAGAAACATAATTCCATAACAGACAAGTAGAAATGCATAGAACTATATAAGTAAATTATGTTTGGCTGGTTTTTCAACCTGGTAATCAGAGTTACCTATGCAAAGTCAGTGCTGGTGTAGTTTCTGTTTATGCATAATTAGTGAATCACCATCTGGCCTTTCCTCTGCAGATGTACAACACTGCAGTTAAGCTCAGTTAAACTCTTCTCAATCAGCAAGCCCCTCCTCAAACCAAATGCATCAAAACCAATCCCTGCCCATGGTTATCAAAAGATACTACACTAGCCTTGCACCAAAGGGACAAAAAATGGAAGTAATATCAAAAACCTAAAAAACCCTAATACCCTCCTAGAATATAAGCAACTAACTAATAATTAAAGACCGCAAAGCCCACTACTCCAAACTCCAGTCCTTGCACTCAACAAATCCCCAAAAAATTCTGGGACTCCATCTCATCCATGCTGCATCCTGGCAACAAAGAAAACCCCTGCCCAGACCCCAACCTCTCTAACCTTGAAACAGCCAGCCAGGTCAACTCATCCTTCATAGACTGCATAGCTAAACTATCAGCCTCCTTCCCACCCCCCTCCTCCACCATCACCCCCTCCTGCCCCAACCATCACCCCAATCATTAACCTTCTTCCACATCCTTCTGCCTCAAGTCCATCCCCACAAGCACTATAAAAAGACTTCTCAAACTCAAACCCTATTGCAATGCACCTGACAACATTCCACCCACCTTCCTCAAACTATCTGCAGACAGCATTGCCTATCCCATCTCTTTTCTTTTAAATAGATCCATACAAGAATCATATGTCCCTTCTATATGGTGCCATGCTTACATCATCCCCCTCCACAAAGGTGGCAAAAATACTGATACCACTTCTGGCCTATTGCCATCCTTTCCCCTCTTTCTAAACTACTAGAGAAAACAATACAAGCACAACTTATGGCACACCTAACACTAAACAATCTCCTCTTCTCTACCCAACACAGCTTCTGCCCTGGCCACAACACCATGACTGCCCTTTGTTCCTTTCTTGAAACCATAAACCTCGAACGAGACTCAGACAAGTTTGTATCCACACTATTCCTAGATCTGTCAAAGGCATTTGACCTCATGTCACATACCCTACTTATATCCCAACTCTCCACCCTACACCTCTCTCCCACCACCATCACCTGGTTTTCCAGCTACTTGCCCAACTGCCAACAAGCTGTCAAATAGAAAACTTCAACCTCCCCCTTCCTTCCCACACCCACAGATGTCCCACAAAGTTCTGTTCTTGGCCCTCTTCTCTTCAGCCTATGCATTAACAACTTTCACCAATCCATCCCAGACTCATCTGTCATCCAATATGCAGATGACTCTGCAATCATCTGCTCAGCCTTCTCCCCCTCCGAGCTCCTAGCAAAAACCCAACTAGCCTTTTCCAAAACAGAAATCTGGATGCAGTCTAACCATCTGGCACTAAATGCAAATACAACAAAACTAATGTTTTTCCCCTACCAAAAACTCTATTGACAAATCCACATTCACTATACAGAGCCAAAACAACACCTTCCTTGAAATTGTTCCCGACACCAAGCTTCTTGGCATCATTATTGATGAAGAACTAAAATTTGACATTCGCATCCACTCCACAATCAATAAAATCCACCAAGAGTTAGGTCTCCTCTAGAGGCACAACCACTTCCTAAGCCCCTCTACCCATCAAACTCTTGCATCCACCTTCCTATTCCCCTCCCTCATGTATAGTGCCCCTCTTTCACCAGTCTCCATCTTGGCCTTCAGTCCAAACTTGAATCCTGCTACCACAAGATCTCCAAATTTTCAACCAATTCAAAAAACTCATCCCACCACTGCCACTCCCTCCTCACCCTCAACTGGCTTTAACTACACATCTACCTCACTTACCTACAACTCACCATTGCTCACAAGCTCATCTTTAAACCTGCCAACTGCCCAGCTCTCGTTACTTCCTTAAAACCTTACATTCCCAACCGCTCACTCAGATCCAAAAAACAAATTCTCCTTCAGGTCCACAAACCTGCACGACCTCCTGGCCATCTACTGCTGTCCCACTCCTTAGATAAACAGTGGAACTCTCTCCCAACACACCTATGCAACCTACCTAACCATACAAATTTCAAATCTCAACTACTCTCTCAAACCCCCTCCCCTCATTCCACCTTGCACTGACTCATCCAACTACCTCTACTCTTACTTCATCCTACCCAAAACAATCCCTCCCCTAATAAAAACTACTTTTCTCTCTAATATCTATTGTACTATACTCTCCAATCTGAAATATACTATTGCCCTCTCCATGCATAATATTTTCCTATCCTACTAATGGCTATATATTTTGAAATGTTAAACCTACAATTGAGTTTATAACAAAAATATTCACTTTGTTTGTTTGTGTCTTTCGGCTTTTCCCGATTAGGGGTCGCCACATCGGAACTCCGGTCTGCTAATGATTGACAGTAGATTTTTATGTACTGGCTTGCCAGGCCTAAAGCACAACCTTCAACGAAGGAATGCCCATTCACGCATGTCGCTACACAGAAGACGCTCTAACTGAGAATTGAATGGGCAACGTCTAACTGTGAGGTGACAATGCTACCGCAGCACCACCACCGCAGTAAAAATATTCACTTTATGTAAATGTTGAAATTTCTGTATTGAATTATGTCTTTTCATTTTTGTAACATTGTGACAAGCCAATTGCAAATATCATGGAGCGTATCTGTAAATGTTTAATTAGCCATATGAACTATGTCCTTTTGTAACATGTGAAATGTAACTTGCAATTATTGTGGCACTCTTCTTGGCCCAGTGGACTTCCCTGGTCATCAAACATAAATAAATAAATACTCATTCTTTACTGTGTGGGGGCCCTACAAAAGCTGCTGCTGGTTGGGGAAAATGAGAAAAAAAATGCATTCATTTCCTGATAATGCTCTTTAACCTGAACAGTGCTATGATATGACACTGTTAGGATAAAGCTGAAAATGAACATAAGCAAGGTAAGCTCTAGAGAGATCAGCAGCCCAGAGTGACCAATCTCAGTGCGTACCTTGGATTTTAAAAAGAGCTGATGCTTCCAATCTTCAGGAATGGTTTTCTCTTTCAGGAAGTTTCATACATACTAGCAGAACACCATATACTTTAACTCACAACTTCTTTGATGAAGAATTCAGGGCAATACTAAGAATAGCAGAATAGAAGCTCAACATTGGGAACACATTTTAAGTATTACTCTATTTCAGTTACAAAGTTAACAGAATAACACCTTTTGCTCAACATGCATATTTTGGACACTATATTGTGTGTGGGGGAGGGGAGGGTGATTTTGTGGTTATGATTTCTTTAATTTTCATCACAGTCAAACCTCGGAGGTCATTATAGCTTATGTTACAGCTGATGACAGTATGGTCATTGTTTCTTCTACTTTTTTCCCGAATCTAAGAGGTGTACAAAGACGTTTACTATAGCTTGGGTAGTGCAGTGTACTGTCCAGGAGCAACAAAGTACAATACATTACTGCAATCATTTATTTTTCACTGTCCTCAAAATCACAAATCAGACACACATACAGGTAGCCTTTACAGTTGAAGTGTGGAGGCATGCTATGTATTATTTATGTCAGCAGTCACTTGAAATACATGACTCTGGCCATTTGAACCTCTACTTTCATTCCAGACTAACAGACAGATGCATGGACAGTCTTTTTTTGGGAGGGGGGGGGCAAGCAACTAACAAATAGGACCTGTCTATCCAGACAACTGGCTTGTTAGCTTATTGTGAGCCACTATTTTGTCATCTTTGAACATTAAGCGTTGGGGTTCATCTTATGTCTTCCTTGAAAGACAAAAAAATAAGACTGAAATTCTTTTCTTACTAATTATTTTATTGAGGTCATCATTAGATTAAAAGGCTGCGAAAATGCTCTAAAATACATCCCAGAGCATCTATAACCTGATGGCTTCTTGAGCCCTGGTTTATTTGAGTTATTTCCTAAAGTGGTTATTGCTGTGTTTATCTTGGTCAGGAAAGGCATGTTGAAAGGAAAACTAAAGCTAAACAATAACACAATTTCTTTCATTAATCATAATTTCTGTTCAAGCCATCGTTAGATGAAAAAGTTGTGTAAAAAGAATAAAAAATTAAAATGCACTTCAGAGAATATAGAAAGTGATGGCTTATGGGGGGGGGCAAAGGAAGACTAGAGGGTATGCCTAGGGTGCCATTTCACCTAAGTCCAGACCTGTAGATAGAGTTTCTGCAATGTATTACTGCTGTAACTAAATACCAGTAACTATAAATGCCCCTTTGTGAGATGAGCCAACATAGTGTGGTACACGGGCCTATTGTAATGTAAGAGTATTGCAGTTACAATTTAGTCTGTGTTTACTACTACTAAAAGTTTGCAACATGAACTAAAAAGTTGCTTAGGAAGGGTGGTAGTCACACGATGATATGTAGACTGGAAGTGCGTAGGAGGCCCCCAACTTGACATCTGCTGGGGGCCCCCAAATTGCTAACACCAGCTTTATCTCATATACTTCATCTCTGTATACCTGTATTATTTATACTGCCCTTCTGTACCCCAACCAGCTCAACACTTAACTTTTGTACTTATGTCTTTCCTGTCTTCAGAAGCAATACCTCATTTTTAAGTATGCTGTCATTATCTGCATGACAAAGGCTCCTTCCACAGAAACACATGCAGCAGAAATGCAGGCCATCCGGACACCTGGTAATAAATACCAGTAAACCCCACAGTATACTTTTGGAAATGTAACATTTTCTCCGTAATTGTTCTCCCTTAGCTTTCTCTGGTCCATCTGACTGCTGTATATAAGCTAGATTGTTACAGTTCTTAGCTGATGGGTTTACAATCAGTGTCACTAGACCATAGGATTCTGTGCATAACATCTACTTTCTTGTCTTACTGATGAGCACACCACAGTCACTTCCTATTCAAAGCCTTTGACCTTCTGTTTCTAAGAAGAGCCCCCTTCTTCACAATTATTGTTATAGTAGATGTACAATCTTACACTTTTTACTGGTCAAGGTAATAGGCATACTACTTTATCAGATAATTTCACATTAACAATATCCAGAAAATAATGTTTTGCTCTCTTGCCCATCACTTTGGAAGGCTCTTCCTCATGCTATCTGTCACATTACAGAAACTAACACTTTTAGATGTATCCTGCTCGCTCATCTAACCAGCTAAACACTAAGTTGCTGCCTCAGACATGAAAGCCAAATGCAGACTGTACTAAACCTGATATTGTATATTTACGCCTCTTTCTCACCTTTTTTGCCTTCCTTATTCTCTGTACCATTCCCCATTGGCTGTGTTGTTATTCTTTGTGCCATTCCCCATTGGCTGTGTTGTTCTTATTCTCTGTGCCATTCCACCATTGGCTGTGTTGTTGTTATTCTCTGTACCATTCTCCCATTGGCTGTGGTGTTCTGTGCAATACAGTACTACTTTTTCATTCCTGCAAATCTTTCTTCATTACCTGTCCCACACTAGTATCTGTAGTCATTATCTGAGTATGACTCGTGTATACAGCAGTATAGCTTCTACCACTGGCTTTTTTTTCATCCATGTTAATTTCTCACTTGTGTATATACCCTTATTGTGTTCCTTGTGATCTGCACTATTGTAATCCTTTTCCTTAAGTGTGTCTATATTTCACCTGTACACTATTTATTCTGAGTCAGTTTATATTCTCTGCATCACTTTCAACAGCACGCCACTTCCTCTGTCATATACATATTATTACTGCATGTCTGCACCTGGTTTCTGCTTTATTTTCTGTTATGTGACATTCCATGCATGCCCATAATCAATGTTTCACTTCCCTACAGATTTCTGAGACATCTTATGTATTTTGAGATATTATACCTCAGAATGGTTTATTGCCATGTATTACATCTTACAACTGTAGCTGTGAATTTCCTCATATAATGTTTTTACATAAATCTTAGAAATACTTGTTCCACATAGTAATATATTGTCAAGTTATATAATACTGTTTTATGTTAATGCTCATTGCATGCTATTATCGTCTACGTAATAGTGCACTATTACTTCCCTTGTCGGGCTCACCTTTGTCTTGGATATTGGCTAAAAAGAATTTCCAGACCAGTTCACTTATCCAGTTAACAAATAAGCAATTGAATGTAAATGAAATGCCCTATATTCATGTCCTTGTTGATCTAATAGAATTAATATGAATTTCTTTGACAAGACCACTGAGTAAAGCAGACTGGGTACCAATAATTAAGAAATTTGGCAATTTGGAACATCATCAAGCTGCCCCTTTTCTTCATAACTTCCTAGAAATGGAAGTTGCTGTAACAGATTTGGAGTTTTTTAACTCCTTTTTGGATCTATCGCAGTAGAATCACCATTTGTTTTCCTTGACCCTGTGGCAATGCATTAGACTATAAAAAGGCAGAGGCCCACAAAGTTCCACTGCTGAGCCTTTTTAGCATAAGATGTTTTAACTCTGCTGATCTCTGTTCCTTATCACCATGGATACACTAATTTTGTTTTTACTGTCTGTCAGCCTTTGCTGTCTGTTACAGCATAGCAGCCATACCTTCCCTTCAGCAAAGATTTTAATGTATATCGCATAGTATGTATGCATTTTGTCAAGTCTGTGTATGTCTTTGCCTCTTGTTGCAATGTTGGTATACTTTACACAAATCTGAATGATGTTCTTTGATAGAATCAAAGTCTGATAAAAACAGGATAAGATTCCACCAAATATACTTCTGGGACTGCAGGGCCAAACACAGGACAAATAATTCAGAGAAAAGCAGCAATCCAATAGGAAAAATCCAAATGGGCATTTTATTGCTAGCTCCACAGAAAATCCCTGTACTTTAGATTGCATAGATCCTTCATGAGGCATAACTGTCTGGAGAGTTTATGGAATTAACTAATTTGTAACCTGAGAGTGGTTAACATATTATGTGCTGAATGTTAGTTGTGTGGTTGTTTTTTTTTAAGTCTTATCTGTTAATTAGGTAAGCCCACTGGACAAATTGTCCCTTTTTAGGTGTGATCTGGGAGTACTGCCTGGTTATGTGACTTGTTTAGAGTTACATAGAAGGCAACTGGAGATCGAAAGAATCAAACCTTGTATGCTGGACATAGCTCATTAATAGCGCAGACCGTTTGTATTCTGTGCCAACATATTTCATTTCCCAGGATGTCAGAGCATAGCCACCACAAAAGTTAGTTTAAGTTTTAAGTGATATTATTACATTTTTATAAGTTTAGTGTTGAATAATTGTCATGTCAGAACTTTTATTTGTGGATATTTAGAACTGTCATTTTCAATTGTTGTCACTTTCCTCAAATTGTCTTGCATTCATGTTTAATATCTGATGTAGTGCTATAGACATGAAGTCAGCATGACTTTACTGACTTATATTATTGTATTGTGATAATTATTTAATTCTCCTGTGAATTGTACTACTGTATTTTAAACTGATTTAATTAAGTCACAGTATATGTACACATGCCTCCATGTGTTAAGACTGTTTTATAATATTCATGGTTTATTTTGGGAAATACAGAAGAGATGTCATGGAAGCATAAATTTAGGAACACAACTTTTTTCCGTTTAGCATGCTCTACAAATGTCTAATCAGATATTTAACTTACTATATTTCATGCAACAACAGGGTAAAATATTTGTTCTAGCTACCTACTTACACTCATCTTTATGAACAGTTTGTAAATTACCCATTTCTTTATCCCCATGACTATTTCTTCTGGAACAGTACTATTTTCAACACCTCTGTCATTTACCATTGGCTGAATATATACTATCAAGAGGATGCTATATGCCCTTCTTTACTCAATGCAGGGACTGACTAGCCTATCAAGATTATTTGAGGTAACCAATTGGGCTGTTCTCTGCTTTATATTTGAAAACAATAACTCTTTACATATCTTTGATTTTTAAATGTATTCCTCCTGCTTTTGGTGCCTTGGATGCCACTAAAGGTGATATTAGATTGTAGTTGTGCTGAGTACTGAGTATACACAGTACAATGTATTAAGTTACCCAGGGTTCATGATTAAGGCTTACCATTCCCCTCCTCACAAGTGACATCTGTCCATTGCAATTGTTTGCCATTGATCTGCCATTCTAACCATTTTACAGCACAATCATTCCTCCTCACTGAGCTAGTGGTCAATGGTGTAGATTTGGAAAGCCTATTGTCTTCAGCATCTGTATAAACATTTTGCCCAATAAAGAAGATCTTGATAATGATGTGTCTAAAGCTGTGCTGACATCAGTCAACAAACCATCTTTATTGCTGATGTTTGGCTAAAAGCAAAAATGTGAAAAATGGAAACCAAGCCATAAGAAAACACTATTAAACCAGGATGCAGCCAGCGCTTTATGGTTGAACTGCAGGATAAAGACAACATGTCTTTGGAGTGTTAGAGAATTATACTGGAGTAAAGCAGGAACATAACTGAGTGAAGTAAACATGTATACATTGTCAGTAACTGTACCATCTGAAGGTTAAATGAATGTAGGTCCACATTCCTCAAGGAAATGAAAATGTGGGTGCCAACCATTTTACCCCTACTAGAAGTTAATGGCCAAAGGCCTCAAGACTCCTAAATGGTTAAACAGTTGCCAGAGGTAATCAAAAAAGGAGTAGTGACCAGCAGCACCTCAAACAGAGGCTCAGCCTTTACCTATTCCACATTATCAGAGTTATTAGGTGTAGACGCTGCCAAGTAGTACATCAACAGTGACCTCAAGGCAGACAGCCATCCTTAATATGAGTAATATCCCAGCCCCAGAAACCAAGGGAAGCATGAACTTGTTCCCTAAGTATATAAAGACAGAGAATTGTGATAATTTGATTCAGATATTCGAATGTATGAACAATCAGCAACAAACTGATTTTTTAACTCATCTGATTGAGATTTGTCAAAAATCTATAACTGTGATTGTCTGCTCTATTGTAAAGTTAAGATGTTTTTTTTTTCCCAGATGTTTTAAGCTTATACCTGAAACTTATAGTAGAAAGTTGTAAGAACATATGAGATAACAAGAAGACAATGTCAGTGATTTAAGGAAATAAGAGAATTGTTTTAATAGATGGGTGAATAGATATTAAGTACCACTTTTGAAATATTGGGAGACCTTGTGATAAGAAAGTAAGCACTCAGCACCTTGCCTAAAGATATGATGACTCAAATACCAGGCTAGGAATGCACTTCAACTGATGAAATGGGTATTAAGATGACCAGTGTTTAGTGAGCCGAACACAACTACACAATAAGTGTTTACCCAGCACTATACATGGGTAAAAGGAAGCCAGTTGGTGCAGTCTAACCTATCATAGTAGGTTCCACATGCAAAGGGGGAAGTTGGTGGTTCCAGAAAACACTATCTGCTTGATGTAGATATTTCCACTGCAGTCAAGGAGGACATGTACAGACCTTCTGATGACAACAACAGGGTAGGATCAAAAGCCAAGTAAGAGTTCTAGCAAAGTGTAGCACCATGCTCATACAGAGTTGCCTTGAAACTGCAGCTTCTCCAGATTATCATAAGGGACTGTACAATATATTGGTAAAGGGTCTAGAAGCTATTGGTGAGAGGAGTGCTGCCTCAGATGTAATTAAAATTAAACCTGAAGTTATTTGGGAACAGCAGTAGATATCCAGACAGTCCACTCTACATATTCCTATTGGACAGATTTCGTTAAGGTTTTATTGGTAAAAGTTTACTTGGATTGGACAGGGTAACAAGAAGGTGGCAGTGTTTGATGACATCCTAGCAGACATCTCTGTTTTAACATACCGCTTTGGTGTGATTGACTGGCCCCAAAATGTATTGGATGAGTTGGGCAGAAAAACAAGAAACATTCTTCATGATTATCAAATGATATATAAAAAAATCAATGTATGCCAGGATTATTTATCCCGTGCTCTGAAGGAGAGATGAGCCTCCTCAAAATTGATTGTGTCTAGATTGCAGTCATGGGACTGCATTCATATCTGCTGACCTCATCACATTCAGGCATAAAGAAAATTTTAAAACATGAGGAGTGGAAGTCTAAGATGTCTTGTCCATTTAGATTAGCACCAGAAGTAAACAAAAATCACACAGCAACTGAATGTGCCAAAAAACAAAGAATGCAAGGAAGAAGACCAGATGAGAAGGAAAAGAATTTGGAAACACCATAAATATAGTGGCCGGTATAGCGATCTCCCAAAACAACCTTATGTTGATCAGGGTTTGATGCAGGAATGGTTTAGGAGAGGTGTGTTGAAACTAAAGGATGAAAGGCTGATGATAGCATCCCAGGATAATGGACTTATGTACATGTTGGTTTACAAAGTCCATTGAACATGACAGAGAACAGACAAATAGGAAGGTAGGTAGGTAGGTTCTGTAAAAAAGAATTGGAAATAGTTGCACATCTTGTTAATGGGTGTGATACTTATTGCAGAGGGTCTGTACACTGAAAAGCATAATAATGTGGCAAGATTGTTGCATTGGGAATTGTGCAAACACTACAATATAGAAGTAGCTGAGAAGCATTAGAAACATGACCACTAAAGCATTATAGAGAATGATGAAATGCACATTACATGGGATCACTAATTAAATAAAAATTCAAAAAATAGTTGAGAAAACCAGATGTAGTTGTCCATGAAAAAAACACAAAAGTAGCATTGATCATTGAAATCACTACACCTAGCAATTAGTGTCTTATGTACAGAGGAGCACAAAGTGGACTCCTAAGTGTGAGCCTCAGTTGTCCGAGGATGCTAGACTTTCCTTGGATGTGGAGCTGAAAGGTAAACTGGGAAACATCATGAATAAAGACATGTGACAGGTACAGCTCTTAGAGCCCACCTTTAAAACATGAGGACTAGACAAGGAGACTTCTTACACTCAAGGGCAGAGAAAGTTTGTATAATGATATACTGAGACGAGATTATTCTAGAGAGAATGGAATTCTGAGAGAAGGGAAAGGTAGAAACGTGCCACAGCAGTGGTAATCCCAATGGCCTACCATGGAGCCCTTCTGGCCTTCGCCTGTGAAATCCCCCTTTCCAGTCATTTGGGCATGATCCCCTACCTTCTGAAGCAGATGGGTTGGAGGAGAGCCTTAATTCTAGTTTTAAGACCATAGTGACAGCATGAGGTTGACATAATGGTTAAGGTGTTTACCTTACAAATACAAGGTGCAGGGTTTGATTCTCACATGGGGTAACTGGCAAGGCTTAAAATGGCCCACAAGGGCATTTAGCCTAGTACTAATCTATGACTCTATTTATGGGGCATTTTAAGCTGGAGTTGGATAGGTAACTGCTCCATCTCATTGCATACAGAGCCATGCTTGTGCAAAAACATTTTTTAAACCTTTGAACAACTTTGTAACTGCAGGGTGAGAGAGCATTGACATAATTTGTGATGAGTGGAAGGGTGAATGAGATTCCTAGGAGAAGTCTTTTGTGAAGGATGTACTGCATCTCAAAACAAAGCTTAGGAGTTGATGGGGTTAATACAAGAACACCTAATGCAAGCTGATGAGCTACCAAAAATTGTGTATGACTAGATAGTGACATGTCTAAACTTCACAGTGAGACAAAGTTTATGGTACTCACTCCTGACTTACAGACAGCATGGGAAAGAGCTTTCAGTGTTGGGAGGAAGGAAAGTGATATTAATTTTGTGGAGGAGTTGTTTAACAGGTAGAAACACATTCTACTGTTTTAACTTGATAAAGCTCTACCATGGTAGAAAGACAGTGGCACTGTATATCTGCAGTTTGTCACAAAAGTAACCATAGGCAAGTCTAGTGGTAGACTGATATGTTCACACATTAAGTTGTTGGATGTCATTGCATGAAGCCTTCTGATGTTTTAGCAATATATAAGCATGAACATGTTTAATGAAGTACCTTCTAAAGAATGCTCTACAGTCAGTCTTTCTGTTCTTCAGTGTTACTGAAGCTACTTCCTTAAATATGTAGTTTAATTTGAAATGGCCACCATGATAATTTCACATCCAACACATACTTTTCCCACATTGTGGTATTATGACTTAGTAATTAAAATCTAGGTATTATTTGTTTCACACATCCTCTCTTCATTGTAAATTTGGGATTCAGAAAGTACTGCAGAATGATAGATATATGTATTGTCAGCTTCAAATGACAGTTACCCTCTATAGTTAAAACAAAATACAGGTTTGCAAAGCAAAACCTACACTACATTAACAGTGGCTTTGAATGATTGACTAGGCCTTCACCATTGCAAATGTAACAGCATGTAAAATTATTTTATTTTATTTTTCTTCACGTTTAACGGGGTTAGACATGTTGGGCCATGTTCATTTTTACAGCAGCCCTGAGTAGAAAAGCCTCCTAGTCATGTGGAAATGGTAGTAAAGTGTAAATGCTATAAACAGAATATGTACAGTAACATTGCTGATAAATTCAGTTGTTTTAAACCACTGCTTAAACAACTTCTTAAACAATCCTGGTCCTGCACATACTTATCACCAAGTTAGGACTCTGTGCTCACCATACAGTACTCTTCAAATACTCTTATTAGAAAGAATACTCTCGAACTTTCACTGAAATGACAAAACAATTTTTATACATACAGTCCACTAAGTTGCATGTAGGCTTTCTCTTTAGTAACTTCTACCTGCATAAAATATTAGAATGTATAAATGTAAATAAAAATATAACTACTCTGTTTAACTGGAACTAATTGTAATGAAATGTAGCTTTTCTCCCCAAGCCTCTACTGAAAATGGATACTACTCAGTTGGACTTTTTTCCGGTAAACAAAGACAAACAAATAAACAATTGGCAGATTGCATCTATTAATGGTGGGTTTACTGGAGTAATGCTTGATGTAGTAACACATTGCTGTGCGAAAAAAAATATAGAACTAAGGACTTGTATAACAGATGCCCTCTATTCTGGATTGTTTCATTTCTGGTTCTGTACAAGATGTGAATAGTAACATACACCTAGTTAACCAAAATCTATTACACTGTCCTAAGTTAGCTGTTACACCTTAATGTAAAAATGAAGGAGAATCAGTCCTTGTAGACAATATTACCTCATTGTATAACAAATCCTATCTGCAGTTTGTGCATCTCCAATTAGGAAAGCTCAGAGACTACACCTGGCTGTGAATATTACTAGTAATTCATGATTTTTCCATGTGGTCATGGGCAAACTGTATTCGTTGCAAGACATAAATCTTTCACCAACAGTGTAGATTTTAGTCGGATGAATCTTGTAATTTGTTTTTATCAAGATTATAGTAAATTTCATGTAAAAGAGTGTTTAGATCTTAGCCTTTTAAAAAGTTGATTGAAAAATTTTAGGCTGATATTATGGTATATTTGTGTACTGAAACATAAGTGTGTCACAGGATAGGCTTCAAGTGGAAACAGAATGAAAGAGGACAGGAATTATGAGGTATGTGGGATAGATGTAAAAATGTTCAAGATTTAAGTAAAGCAACAAAATATGAAATCAGATCAGATATGTTAAGCAAATATGAAGCTGCATAAAATTATTTGCCTTTAAGCCTTCCTAAGTACATTGCTTCAATGGAGCACTTTTATTCTAATTAATTGCCTTGTTCTGAGTCGCATCAGATTTGGGAGAAATGGCTATTTCAGAACTCATCCATTGTATGTTTACCATCATTAGAAAATTGTAATTTTTTTCCATCAGTGTTTCTATAATTGAATCAAAGTTATGTAACTCCCATTCTGCAGCATTTTTATGGTTCCTGATCTTTCCCATCTTTGTTCTTTGTGTAGAAGTTTATTTATTTAATTAGGTGTATTAACTGGGGTCATACACTAATCCAAGTGATATGCATGATGTGTGCTTCCTGCCCCCCCCCCCCCTGCATTTTTATTAATGGCCAAAACAAATCTTGGGCAAGCTGCTCTAAATGAGCAATTTCCAAAAAGTCCTGTTACTCAGAACATTTAAAAAACCCTAATTTTTTCTAATGATTCTTTAATCTTTATGCAGGATCCCGTTACAGAAATCTCTCTTGTCACAAACTTACTTTACTGCCAAACATGATTAAAGGTATGCTAGTAAATCAGAACCATCTCCAGTCAAGAAAACAGCATTGCAGATTAGTTTGGGGGGCTAATGCTCTGCCATACTCCCCACCAGGCATTCTCCAGAGGTATTTGGGAGTTAAAATTTATGCTGACATCTAAAAAATAAGATAAATATCAATCTTAAGTCATTTTGATATGAAATATTTATTGTGATTGATGTTTTAAAGGAAGTTTGGTATTCTTTTCTGTGGAAAAAATAGGTATTAGTAATGCCATTTCTAACACAAGACTGATATAGTTAGTGATAAAGATCTGGCTGTGCCATCTAATTGTTAGTTCACTTTCAATTTTTCCATGATCTTCTGTTGACCAGACACACTCGGTTTGGCTAGAAATGGTTATCTTCAACATTTCATCTGTCACTGACTATGCTAGTATACTAAGAAGCTTTCTGTCCACTTAGCCTGTCTTCATATACTAAGAAAATACATATGGAGCTGTCTACATTCTTCAAAGGAAAAAAAAAAAACATGGAATTGTAAGTTCTCCTGGGTGCAAACATGTCTATCTGAAGTCAACCTGGACTTAAAATAGGTAAGAAAACTGTGTAGTGGAAGGCATGAGATAGCAAATGAGCATCCAAGGTATCTAACCTTCTGGTATCGGCATCTCAAAAAAAAAAAAAAAGGATCTTTTGCAGCATTTCAGCATTTGTCTACACCAATACTGAAAATGCAGCTGTTTCTTTGTCTTTCTTGTTTTCTCTACAATGTCCATCGCTTAACTAATATTACTGTCATGTCATGGAAATAATGTTCTCTTTTATTTTATTTATTTAACATTTGTTGACTGGGAAAATCTGACTAGGACAGAGCCTATTTTCAGGGGAGGTCCAGGGAGAAGCATTCCAGGCCCATGGCTTTGGAATGTGGGAGGAAGCCGGAATACCCGGAGGAAACCCACGCGAATGCCTGGGGGCTATGCAGACTCCACACAGATGGCACCCCAGCTGAGAAATGAAGCAGAGAACCGTTTGCTGTGAGGCAACAACATTAAGCACTGCACCACTGTGCCATCCCACATCATCACCATGTGACCTAAAACATACACCTTTGTTAACAAATGCATGACAAAATAATGACATGACATGTAACAACAATGTTGCACCCAAATCCATTCTTTATATGTAACCTTTTTTATTCTTGTTTTCATTGCTGAAGTGGAATTAGTCTTCTATGATACTTGCCAAGTTAATTGCTGTACTAGTTAATATCTAATTTATTCTTATACAAGGTTTTGCTGTACATTGTCTATGAAGGATGCTGAAGCATGTTTATACATTAAGTTGTTGGATGTCATTGCATGAAACCTACTGGAGTTCCAGCACTATACAAGCATGTAACTTGTTTAATGCAGTGCCTTAGAAAGAATATTTCACATTCAGTCTTTAATGTTACTGAAGCTACTTCCTTAAATATGCAGTTGGAATTGAAATGATCACTATGATAATCTCATATCACACACATACTTTTGCTATGTTGTGGTATTTCTGCTTACCAATTAAGATTTAGATAATGTTTGTTTAATGTATCCTCTCTTTATGGAAAATTTTGGATTCCAAAAGTATTGTAGAATGATAAATATATGTATTGTCATCCCCAGATGGTTGTTACCATTTATAGTTAAAAGAAAATATAATCTTGCCTAGTAAGAACGACACTACCTTAGCACTGGCTGTGAATAATTGGCCAGGCCGTCTCCTTTAAACTTGTAACAGCATGTAAAAATGATTTCAGTGTAGATTTACTCACATGTCTAGAAGGGTTAGACTTATTGGCAATGCCCAGTTTTAGACCAGCCATGAAGAGAAAAATCTCTCGTAATATGTAAATGGTAATAAAAACCAAATGCTATAAACAGAATATGTGCGGTAATATTACTTGGCAGATTGTGCTGATTAATGGTGGTTAACTGGAGTAATGTTTGATACAGTAATACATTGCTGTATGAAAAATAAATTATGGAACTAAGGACTCGTGTAAGTGATGCACTCTTTTCTAGATCAAGTTCCATTTCTGTACAAGATGTGAACAGTAACATGTATCTAGTTGACTGAAATCTAGAACACAGGCTTAAGTTAGCCGTTACATCTTAATGAAAAAATGAAAGAGAATATGTCCTTGTAGATGGCATTACCTCATGGCATACAAATCCCATCTGCAGTATCTGCTTTTCCAACTAGGAAAGCTGTGAGACCACACCTGGCTGTGAATATTGCAAGTACTTCATAATGTTATGTCATGTGATCATGGACAAACTGTAATATCATTCACCAAAAGGATAGATATCATTTAGATGAATCTTGCAATTTGTTTTTATCAAGATTAAAACACATTTCATGTAAAAGAGTGTTTGGATATTGGCCATTTTTGAAATTGATTGAAAGATTTAAGGTTATGCCTTATTTGTTTACTTAAACTTAGGTGCATCACATGACATGCTTCCAGTGAAAGCAATGAATGAAAAAAAGAGTGCAGGAATTATGAGTTATGTGGGGTAGATATGAAAATGTTTAGGAGATAAGTAAAGTAACAAAATATGAAATTGGATCAAAATATTAAGCAATTATGGAACTGCATACATTATTTACCTTTAAACCTTCCTAATTATACAGGCCTGCTTTAATGGAATAGTTTTATTCTAGTTAAATAACTCACTCAGAGTTGCATAAGATTTGGAAAACATATTTCAGTGCTATCTGCAAAACAGATTGACAAAACTACACAAGCCTCATTTGATAATGTTCCCCTGTTTTTGAAGTTTATTGTAATAGCATGATTTGAGGCAAAAGAACATTCACTGTCCAGGCTTATACATCTGATGAAGTACTATTTGTTGTACAAAAAAGCAGCTATTAATACTACTGTGATTCAAGAACTAGCATTTGATTAGCAGACTTATTCCAAATTTGACCTGTCTTAAATATTGGAAGTACAAATTTTGTGACACTTTAAATTGTAGAAAAACTGCCTTTTATCTTAAACCCAAAGCCAGATCTGATAGATTTTGTATTTGTTGATGATTTTATCATCTAATAAGTAAAACATTTCTGCAGCTTACACAGTAGGTACTAAGATTAGCACATCGATGTAATCACCATGGTACTAGACATTATGACAATAGTGAAAGGTGGTACTGCATGTTACATGGCATTTGCTCTTTGTGACCTGTATGGTCTAGCAGCAGTAATATAATCTGTTTTCAAAGAGCACATTTCAGTTGAGCAGGTAAAATAAACTTGAATTATTAATCTGTACATTAACAAAACTAATGATTTGGAAGAGAGTTCACATAAATGGTTCAACAAACACTGTGTTATCATTTATTTAAATGGCAGTAACAACATAAACTGTTTATTAGATTATGTCTATTGAAGTAAAATTCCCTTGTTTAATTTTCAAGAATAGAGATGAGCTTCTATTTGTATACAGTGTCTGTTTCTTGGTGCAGTTTGAATAAAACATCACAGATGAGATGGTAGACTGCTATGGTATCATGTAATATTTGGTTTGGGGGAGACTGGGAATTGTCTTCCTTTATATTATAGGATAATATTTCTATATTGTTTGGTCTAGTGCTTTATCAGAAGTCTGCTCTGGAGGTTTACTACCTTCACTTATATGCCTGAGGTGTAAGTGCAGGAAAAAAATCGTGATGTGTGGAAGTAACCTGTAATGTTAAACATTAATTTATACACAGCCTTAAAAATCTGAATAACAGTGAATCTGTACCATGGAGAGTAAGAGTAAATAACATGGGATTATACAGTGAAATGGGACATTGCCTCATGGGGACATTAGCTGACTCTGTGGAAGAAAGACTGGAAGAAGTGTGAGTGGGGACAGGGCAAAATATGCCATCAGTATCTCCAAATAAAATTTGGCCTGCCTCCTTCCGCACCAACCAGATCATTTTTCACTTGCCTTTAAACCTTTTTGTCATCCATGTTTTGCCTATAAAATGATAACACAAATATGCTTCTACTTTGTTTACTGACTCTTAACATTACCCATGTTCTCTGATATCTTTCTTACATGTCAGTACCACCAAGCCTGCACAAGACATTACAAAAATACCCCCACCTCTCTTCTTTCCTGTCTTCACACTAGATACCCTGCGCCGCTGTTACCCCCTCCTCTGCCATACCTGCTGTGCTTAGCTTCATTTTTATTTCCTGCATTAACATAACATCTGTATTTTCTGTCAGTAGCTTTGTCAAAGTGGTTTTACATAGTAGGATTATTTATCTTCCATGCGTTCCAAGTTGCTGTCCTAAACTTCCCTCCAAGGCAGTCCTTCAGGACTCTGCCTGCAGGTCCCATGGGTGGTATAAATTTCAAATCTGTCCTCTTAACCAACAGAGGTCAGCCATGACCTCTGTTAATCATCCCAACAGTAGCAGCCAGCCTGCTGCTGTGGTATAACCTATGCTCTATTGACTGTTTAGCAGCCCCCCCCCCAAATACTTAGTATTATTATTATTCTTCTTTCATATTCTTGCCCATCACTTCTTACTCACACACATTCCCGTGTTTCATGAGGCTTCACATCTCCTACTTAGTTTTCCTATCCTCCTGTCCCTATATTCTTTCCCTTAAACTATAAGCCTAACCTCTGAGGCAAGCAATAAATAAATAAATAAATTGTTTAATTAATTAATTTATCAATCCCTGAGATTCTACCACACTTGTTCCACTTCTCTACAATGGCCAAATGGATGAATGCTCCTTCTAAGTTTCTTATAAATTAACATTACATCTAAAATATTTTCAGTTGATTGTTCTGTCATTAAAATGTTAATTTTCAAAATTAAGGATAACAGCAAAGTAACTAGAAACCACTTAAGAGTGCATCTGCCATCCACCCAATAACCCTTTCTGAATATCTGTCTGTCTATCTCTTTCTCTCTATCTGCCTATCAATCGTGTATATCATTTGTCAATAGCACTAGTCCTACTAGGCCATGGATTTCTATTTAGGGAAGACCAGAGTTTGAGTTTGTATTTGTACTGATTTGGAGAATTTAGCCAGGCCACAATAGAAATTCCCTACTCATTTCAGGAAGTCTGGTGAAATGTTTTATATCCACAGCTTGTTTGAGTTGGTGGTAGCTTATAAGACCTCATTTTGCATCTAAAGGACAGCCCAGTCAGGAGTGCAGCACCCACATGCTGTTCTTCACCTGACAGTATTGGAAAATGAATTCTAGCACCTATAATGGGAACAGAACCCAGTCTTGTGATCTTCCAGCATTGAAGGCAAGTGTTCTATATGCTAAGCTATTGACATAACACTAAGTAAAACATCTTTTTTAAAATACCATATAAATGTATATTTTAGAAATGTAATCTATCCATGGGTTACCATTGGCTGTACAAAAGGGATCAAAATCCAGCCTCTTTTGTAGCTTTATTTAAAAAATAAGGCAAAATAACAAGTGACATCAGAAAGAAAAAATACACATCTGAACCTGAAAAACATATTCTATCACTTAAACAGGGTTAACTTTGAGAATAAATCATTATGCAAAACATTTAAAGAAATGTGTATCATAAACACACAAACTGTCTGATTAGCTTTGGTCAAACAATAGGACCAATGCCCAAACTCTTCTCTAGCACCACTAAATGAAAAATGGTTATGTAGTAAATCACATTAAAAACAAAATGTCCCAGTGTTCACTGCCCTCAGTCTAACCAGCTAAATGTGGTAATTCATTGATTCCTGATACCAGATTGGGCCCATTAACCTCCTATACAGACATCTTCATGACTATTTTTGTGTGAATTTTGTATACCAAAGCAACATTTTTACCTTATACATCTAGGTCATTTGACCAGTTCATGATCAATGCAATGAAAACCAGTATATTTTAACCCATAGGTATCTGTGAAGAAAAGAAACAAAGGCATTGTTACCACTCCACCCATTCATACCTACATTTACCCACATGAGTGCTGTCCTCTTTGACTTTCATAATTTAATCCACCTGGATATCAGGCCCATTATCTTTCATTCCCAAACATCCTTGAAACTCTTCTGTCTGTGATGCTTTTGGAAAGCTTTCCCTTCCCCTCTTTACTTTTAATTCTCTCAGCAGTTACCTACCATTTGTGAAGTCTTTGAGAGGAAATTTGTCTCTTATTCCTTCATTCATCCTCCCTTTAATCTTTTTGCTGTCTGTACATTTTCTGCTTTGCCCCATGTGCTTTTTTAAAATTTTCTAGCATATTTATAAGCTGCTACATTCCTTTTCCTGTATTAAGTTCTCTCATACCATCATGGCACATGCCATGTTGAATCTCCACCCCTGCAACCTATGTAGTCATATCCCCTGGGTCAGCATTTGGTTCTAGCTACCTAATGCCCTTTCCTTTTGTCACATCCATGAAAATCTTATCAGCTTCCTCTGACCCAGCATTTCCATGAATTCTTTCCTGGCTTTTACTTCCTGATTATCTTGCCTCTGCTGCTACCTTTCTTCTTCAATTAAGCTGTTGAATTTCTTTCCTCTTGAAAGGAGACTATAGCCTCCAGCAAATTCTATATTTTCACTAAGTTTCTCATTTTTAGTCTGCAGTGCTATGACTTCTGGGTAGTATACTTGCCTCAAGACTCAGGCTAGCCAAACCTCCCTAATAAATTGTCCAGTTTTTCCTCCACACTGTGGCCATGGATCTTCAGTGTAGCCATTAAAACTTCCAGTGGGAACTATTCCTAATTTTAGTAGTCTTCTGCCTTGATTGGCAGTCATCCTTTTTAATGCACAAGATTTTCATTAATGAGCACAAGGCTTTAGTGTTATGCTGCCATTTTTTCAAGGGTCCAACACCACTTTCCTGCATGAATATATTCATAGTGGAAGGTGCAGTGTGTCTACAGGTAGTTAATAATGTGCATTAGGCTGTCTGCTTGTACAGCTAGACTATAAAACTGCTATTTGTAGGTAGATACAAAAGTTGCAGTTGAGTAATGGGATCCACAAGAAAAACTAGAGAATAGTGGAAGGGAAGCCTTTTCAGAGCTGTTGACATTCATTTTCTACACAGTGCCATTGTCTGGAATCAGAATGCTCCAGGCCAATTCTGAAATAAATGGGACCAGCAGCAAGCAAATGAGTAGCAGTCTTGGTGGAACCAAAAGAGCAAATATAACTTCCAGAACAGATATCCTCCCTGTGGTGAGAGATAACATGGTCCTTCTTCTGGAGGATCACCACAGCTGCAGAATATTTGAGGAGTTTCCTGACTGTCCCACATTGAAGGCTCATTTATGTTCCTCCATCTGTGTGTGAATATACCTATTACACAGGAACAGGACAAATGGATGTAGACTATTGCATCCAGTGATTGAAAATCCCTTTCCACACCCATCCAATTACCAGACTTTTAATCCTGTGAAAACAAGTAACCCGAATAGAGGTGGACGTTTTTTTGAGAAAAAAGGCCATGCAAGCAGGTCACCAGACCAGAGAGTATCTGGGTAATTGATCCAGGTACTTTTCAGTTTCTAAAAGGAGCAAGACACTCAGATTGATCCTCAGCATTAAGATCCTCAATGATTTTATCCTGGAGCAAAAATTCTAGATAGTCTTAGTACAATCACTTTTGTCATTAGAAGAATAAATGTGATGTTCTGGGTTCTAGTATAAATTAAGCAAGAATGTCAGTGAGGTTCCTTCAGTTCTGCCTCAGAACTGTATATTTTCATTTTCAAGCCCTGCTGTTTGGCCTCTTCTTAGATCACATGGTGTTCACTAAATGCATCAGCAATGGTTCCAGTGAACCAGAGACTGCAGGGGTCAAGTTCATCCCCCTAGCTGGATGACCGGCTCCTATTTGCACCCATCATGGGGAATTTCATTTCAGAACAGGAGTCTTTGCTGCAGCTGTTCAAAGTCACAGACATAATATCAAATAATGCCAAATCCTAGAAGCAGCAATTTCAGAACCTCATTTGCAGTGATTGTGCAGGAGATGCACACTGTTTTAAAGTCAGCCTTTCACAGAAGAGAATTTTAGATTTGCAGAGAACAGTCTCTTAATTTTTTCAGTTACATTCTGTTCCCGCATCCCTTTATCTGAATGTAGTAGCTTTGATAAAAACAGGTGTTTTCCTCATTCTGCATGCAAGATACAAAGATTCAGTGATCTCGATTTATATGTCTTCTGACAGCTCAGGTAAAACTTTATGGAGCCTATGATTATCTCTACTTTGTTGGTGGTTGTATACCCACAGTCTTTCTCTGGGCAGTTCCATCCATCTCCCTCTACCAGTACTGACTGTTACCACCAGAGTGAGGGATATTTCCACCAACATGCAGTGACTTTAGGGTTTGTTATATTTTGCAGGTGATTGCACAGTTTATATAACCCTGTTTGTGAAATGCACTAATTACTTTTTTTTGTGCACGTGTAGAAGATATTTATATGCTATCTTTCCTTATAGTACAGTTTTTATCTATAACTTCAAAAACAGTGCTTCTGTGTGTGTGTGTGTAGATATATATATATATATATATATATATATATATATATATATATATATATATATATACAGTAGTCAATTATAACAGTTCGTGTGTAACTGCTATTTCATTGTGGTGGTTTGACTGTGGAGTTTTTTTTATATATAAGTAAAATAGTATTGAATTAGAGCCCTCATGTCATCAAGGTATGGGGTGAAGCATTTTTTGTGTTTTTATTTTCTCATGGTTTATTTTGGTTGGAGTTTATGTGACTGGGGTATTTTGTTTTGCCAGTCCCAAAAATAAATGTTTACTTCTCAGCAGTCAGTTTTGTTTTGCTAATTTTTTGCATTGAGTTGACTAATCAATGTTATGTAGTGGAGCATAGGTTATTAATGACACAAACACACACATAATCTATATCTATGTGTGTATGTATATATATATATATATATATATATATAGAGAGAGAGAGACAGAGAGAGAGAGATTAGATAAATACACACACACATATATATATATATATATATATATATATATATATATATATAATGTGTGTTTGTGTAAATTTTTGGATCAGTGCTGTCATTTAGGTAGCAAAATATTTTTATATGTGCGAGAATCAAAAATTTGGACTTTTACAGCATTCAGGTATTCATAAATTTGTTTTTTGGAAGAAATACATTGATAAGGACATGGTTCTCATCAGCTGCAATATTGTACTAGTTCACAGTACATTCTGCAGAAGAAGAAGTTGCCATTCAAATCGGCATTGTGTTTCCTAGGATGTGTTTTGTCGTCTTTTATGGAGCAGTCCAATACTGTACACTTGATACGTCTGACTACTCTGATACATAAGTCCAAATATGTTGTTGTATATAAGTATTCCTGGAGACCTTTTATACATTTTTTTTATTTTGTTAGAGGTGGTGGCTGTGTTACCCAGTTCTAGAATTGCCTTCCATGTTTTTTTTTCAGGTATATCATCTTTTGGCAAAGTCTTTAGGATTGTGTTACTTTCTAAAATATTTGTAATTTTCCTGAATTCTACATTTGCTAGTTTCATTTTGTTTACTGTCAGCAGTACAAATCACACAGAGCGACAGAAGAGGAAAACATATGAAATAATCATTGTTGAGAGGACAGGCTGTCATGGTTTGTTTGGCTCAGAGAGGTTTCCAAAGGCAGGGCTGTAGACATTAACCAAAGTGCTCTGCTCAGAGTTTTTGCTAGAGAAGCATTATAATTTATCTTATCTTTTTCTTCTTTTGCCCATGTGTTGATCAGCCCTCCCATGATTAAACAGACCAATGTTTCCCCACTGTGATGCTCACTGCTCACAGGAGGCCATCATCCAGACAGTCATCAGGGTTTTTCTTCACCCCTGTCCTGGTGATTATATGTACACTTGTAGATATGAGGAAATGCAATGTCTGCTTGTGATTGTATGCAACTGCACTTATTGCTTATTAGGAAAGTCTGACTGGGAAATGAAAGCCCTTGTCAGCAGAGGCATGGGGAGGAAAGCTCCGAGGTTAAATGCAAAAATGTGTTATGCCAACGTGCAAAACATCTACTAAAGGAAAAGCATTTATAAGGTTGTAACACAGACCTATCAAGAGTTCAGCAATTAATTAATTGCACTGTAGATTACACATCCATTAAAGTGAATCACATATAAAAAATTATATAGAGATGGCTTTGGAGGTTGCTGTGTGCAAAAAACATATTTTAATAGGAAATCTTTATACAAATATGGTATAGGACATAGTTAGGCACTCAGGTAGTAAAGGGGTAAAGATCGTTGGCTGCACATGTTGGGCTGACACAAGAGAGAAAGAATGAAAAGAGAGAGATGCCCTTGTATAGGGATAGAGAAGTTAGTCAGGCATGAGATAGACATTTAGTTCTGTAAAGGATGGGTTAGTGATGAATATATAACAGAAGATATGTAGGGGGGGGGGTATTTGCTGGCCAGAGAAATACTGTATTTGGGATAAGAAGTAGATGAGGACCTCAAGAAGGTCAATAATACATTAGGAGATCATTCTGATGATGGTTAGTTTAGAACATGCTGGCTGTAGAAGTATCCTCCGATGAACGAAAAAGAAACCAAAAACTCACTGGTTGGATTCAATTCCAGCATCTTGTGGAGAGCGTCTTGAATCCAACCAGTGAGGCTGTAGAAGTATGCTATTGTTCAGAAAGAGGGGGGAGGAGATAATGAGCTGGTTCAAAGCAGTGACATTGATGCGTGTCAATCTTATATACTCTCTGAAAGTTTCTGTCGCACTTATTTGTTGGAGGGGAATTGATGGAGAGGAATTGAGAGGAAGTTTTATTGTCCTGCCCCATGGCAATCATATAGTGAGACCTCATGAGAGTTGTATGAAGGTGACATATTTACCAGATATTTTTCAGATAAACATCTGCACCATGCATCATGAAAGTTAGCATCTACATAGCTTGGCAGAGACCAAGAATGCATCCTGACTATCGCTGTATGCAAAACATCTTCTGATAAATGTCTACATTTCAGTGAGGTGGGCTGCCATATTCTTCCCAGTATGGAAAAGCTGGTGTTGGCTGCTTATTCCCATTCTCCATCACCTGATTCCTCCAGTGCCCGAGATGTTAAACAGTCTCTGGTCATCTGGGTCATAGTCAAGGCTTTTTCCATTTACACTGTGGAGATGGTCACATAGTTTTTAAATTAGCTTCTTGATTTAGAGTGTAAATTGTGTGTCTAAATTTTTTTCTTCTTTTATGCATTAAAAAGTTACCCCGTGGAACTTTCAGATCATGGCCAGTGGTGTTTGTAGACTATGGAGCATGGTTATTTTTAAGCAATGTTTATTTTTAAATGTACTCTTTATTTAACATACATTCATCTGATAGCATTGAAGTTATCTGGTCAAAGCAAGTGAGGAACTAATGTTTGTTTGATAAAAAAGTGAAGTGAAAAAAGATGATGCTTTATAAGGCTTGGTGAATTGAACTGATTCAGTGAATGTATCCAGATAATGTCACAGTCCAGGGGGTGCAGTGGACACACCTGAGACTAAGGAGAAACCTCTGAGAATGCAGAGTAGGAGTTTACAATAGTCTGTAAACTCACAGCTGGAAGAGAATTTGTGAGTAAATTTAGCCAGCTACCCAACAGCAGTAGCTAGTGACCTTTTAAAATTTATTTTCATCTTTGAGACTGATACCGGAGTCCTGTCAGTCAAGAATGTAAAATGATTGCCTATTTCATGTACAGTATACAAGAAAGTCAAATCAGTATTTGCTGAGGTAAAAACTTTAAAAAATGCACACGTTAAGTAGATGGAAATATTACTGTGGATGATCAAGCAATGATTTCATAACACCCATGTAAAACACGTAAATCTTAAGCTGCTTTAGAAAGTAAAATTGGAAGATTTTGTTTTTGCATAGTTGCAGTATGTCATAGAATCATACTTGATTGCAGATGGTATCATATTGCTAAAATGTACAGGGCACCTCTACACACACACACACACACACACACACACACACACACACACACACACACACACACACACACAGACACCAACCTACCTACCTACCTTTGCCAGAAATCTGAGCTACTACTTCAACTGTTTAAATTTATTTTATTCAAACAGGCATTTCTGGTGTTAGTTATAGCATAGATATTGTCTTTCTTATCACTCCTTCATGTTTTATTTCTTATATCCTGGCTATTATTTAGCAAAAAGTACATAAAATGACATAAATATTTGTTCAGTATTTAAACAGTATTATCCAATGCGAAGTTTAGTTGTATAAGCAGTCTTTCCCTTGCAACTCTTGTATAACTGTATGGCCTGACTACCTTGCATCTGGTACTTTACTAAATCTTAACTCTTAATCATAACATATCCCTAGCCTCATGACCCTCTCATCTGTCAAAGACACTAAAATATGGCAACCCTACTCTATACTTGTAAGGTGTTCTCTCCAAAGTTATCACGATGCCTGAAACAAGTTAAGTATGTATGGGTACTATAAACCAAAATAGGGATAACAGACTCAGACCATGTAAAACACTTTTTATGCAGATTGTTTCACAAGACAGATGGCAGTGTACTGAAACCATTGTATGTTCTTTTGTATGTAGTGATCGATGCCTGGAACACTGCTGGTTGGGATCCCACTGGCTGTAGTGATCGATGCCTGGAACATGGCTGGTTGTGATCCCACTGGCTGCAGTGGTAGATGCCCAGAACACTGCTGGTTGGGATCCCACTGGCTGTAGTGATCGATGCCTGGAACACGGCTGGTTGTGATTCCACAGGCTGTAGTGATAGATGCCTGGAACATGGCTGGTTGTGATTCCACTGGCTGTAGTGATCGATGCCTGGAACACTGCTGGTTGTGGTTCCACTGGCTGTAGTGATAGATGCATGGAACACGGCTGTTTGTGATTCCACTGGCTGTAGTGATAGATGCCTGGAACATGGCTGGTTGTGATTCCACTGGCTGTAGTGATAGATGCCTGGAACATGGCTGGTTGTGATTCCACTGGCTGTAGTGCTGATCTGCAGTATTGTGTTAAGTCATGCAGCCAGAAAACCAGTAGCAAAGGTGCTAACAATAATTATATGTGCATCTTCTGGTGGGCTTTCATTGATGACAACACGCTAAGAGCACTAAGTGTTTAGGAGTGCCATCTCAGGAGCTTCATTATTCAGTCTAAAGTAGAAATGTGAATGCCTTTGTTCATTATTCCAATGCTGTCTTTAAGATGAACATCTCAGCAATCCCACACTGTAGAGAAAAACATGGTTATCCCCTCAAGTCCAAAAAACAACTGCCTCATCTATATTCTATGTTGAATAACAAAGATTTTTGAGAAATTATTTTATAAACAAATTCTGGAATACATAAATATGGCTGTCTCTGTATCCACCAGCATGGATTCAGTGATGGTTAGAATAACTTAACTCTATATACAACAACAAATCCAGTCTGGTTGGTTCACTGTTAAGAACTTTCCTGACCTTACTTTTGAAAAGCTAAATTGTCACTTATTTTTTGCTAAACTTCAGAGTCTAAGTTTTAGGGGAGATAACTGTGCACTTAATTGCGCATTCCCTATCCTTAATGATGATCAGATTTTTTTCTCCTGGTACTTCCAACTCAGGGAGTACCTCAAAGTTACATGCTAGGTCCCATACTGTTGTCATTGATTATGAATAGTACAACAGCCCTAATTCCTCCTCCTGCAACAATCCACTTGTCAGACAGCTTAAAACAGTACTCATCCAGTTATAAAATGCAACAAATTAACTCTGCAAATACTTTTCAGATAACACATTTAAAGTAAATACATCTAAAATACCAGACATGTTTTCTGGTACACAGCAGAAACTCAAAAGCAACAGCTTTGTTAATGTAAGTAACATAAACAAGACCTGTCACTACCTAAGGCTGCATTTCAATCTGTTGTTCACTTGTTTACCTTATACATTACAAAGTGCCTTTTATTCTATTTCAAATTACTTAATTACAAAATCCAGAGCTGTATAGTATACCATAGCAAAAGTGAGGTAATTCTTAGAACAGAATCATGGACTCCTTTTAATTACATTAAACTTAGAAAAAAATTTACCAGTGTACAGATCGTACTGAATAAATGCTTACCATTTCTTTAATTTGTCACCAGATACTGAACATTACTATAAATCAGTTTGGCTACCTGTTTTTGGTTGAGCCACTCTAATTCCCTCAACACCTGCACTCAGATTACTGCATTCTGTTGTGTTATGCTTCACACCTACATTGATAATTATTGTCACAATACAGTTTAATGTTTTTTAACACCTTATTGAAATATCACTTGTGACATAGGCACATTTACTTTGTATAAAAGTAATCAAACTCTATTAACAAGTTAAAATTAATAAACATTATGCTTCACATATATCGCTATACATCATATAACCTAAGCAACATTACATAAATTATTCAGTGCCTGCCCCTTTTTAAAAAAGAAACATCTTTATTAAACCATTACTTATGACATAAGCAATCATACATTGTGTCACACTGCCAGCCCAGCTATCTGGAATTTTGTAAACAATTCTATGTCATTTTGTGAATATTGATGTGATTTATAAAGAAGTATGTGTTGAACAAGGTTTTTGCAGTACTGAGCTTCAAAGATGTGTTCACAGTGTACCCTACTGGAAAAGAACAGAAGTATATATAAGCTATATACCTGTGCAAATGTATGTTTTAATAGTAGAAATTGAAACATACAGAGTTAACTTGCAAAACATCAAGAAAATAAGTTGAAATTGTTTTACGATTGTCTTATAAAAGTTAGTTTCATTGCAACAAGGAGACAGGATGTCTACAACTAGGATGACTTCTGCATTGTTTTGTAAGTGTTTTATTGTTTTATGTGTTCTAGCAACTGCAAACAGCTGAAGGCTATGTATTTTTCACAAGGAGAAGTCAAATGCCATAATGGGGGATTTAGCTTGAGAACTTAAGTCAGGTGACAAAAAGTGATGTCATCCAAGCTAACCTAGCAGTAATACTTGATATTAATTTAAGAACTCTCTCAGAGAGAGAGACTGTACATTTTGTATTTTGTCTTTGACCTGGAAACATCCACTCATCATCACCATCTGCACTTGCCTTGCTCTGTAAGTAAGTTTTTAGGGCATAGTAACTCTTAGTCAGAAATATCGTAAAGATTAGTTTAGATGTTTTCTTTATTTATTTGAGACTGTTCTGCAATGTTATTTTAAATACTTACTGTTATTTTGAACTCTGAAGTAACTGTGTTTGTGCACTGAGTATTGTCTTGTTCTTTTATTATTTATTATTAAATATATTTAAACCTATCTTTGTGGCTGATATTTGTGAGACATATTTAAGTTCGTAGAGTACTGACATATGTATTTGGTGACACTGTACAGCCCACTTCTAAATAGCCTTGCTTGGTCAGACTACCATTTGGATTATTAGCAACATTACACAATAGGATTGGACACCCTTTGTTAAGAGCCTTAAAGTAGCTGATAAAGAGTTGGCTGGTGGCAGCTGGAGCTACCTTATAGTCTGGGCAGAAGGGGGCATAGCTAGTAAACCTGTGCCAGCTATTTCCAGGTGTGTGTTTGTGTATTAATCAAATCTCAAAGTGTGTGTGTCAGCTACTTGGGCAGGGACATGAAGCACTGATTGGACACAGAGGGTGCTAGAGATTTTGACTTTGCCACTCAGCTGAGATCTCAACCCTATAGCTGTGTCAGTAGGGAGTCTTATTAGGGATCTGGAGAAAGAGAGAGAAACCAGCCCCAGACTGACTGTGGTCTCTGTGCACTCTTAAGGGAAATTGCACTTTACTGTGTGTGTACTTGTCATCCTCACAGTGTGTATGTCCCTGTCAGTGGTGAGGATTGGGCCTCCTTGATTACTGGGCAGTGCAGGGGTGTCACACATTTATATAAAGGAAAACAAACCACACTGACACAATCCTAGTTGCAAGCATTTTACATCACAAACCGTATTAATATACTCCCAGCTGCAAGCATTATAAATCACTTATAATCTACCCAATCGTTTTCAGTCAAACATTATTGAGTTTGTAGTAGTCAGTACGACAATTAATATTCATAAATGTGAGGAAGTGTTTACATTAAAATGTGAGGACAAAAGCCGTTTTCTTAGTTAAGATTTTTCTCCCAATTAAATATACAGGACTCAGAGCTCCAAGCAATTGTGACCAGCCTGCCAACCCATGAGAATTTGATACCTCACAAGCTGAGAGATGACAGGTGTGAATGAACAAATACTGCTGCTCTTGTTTATGTGTGCATTGTATTAAATCATCTTCCTGTGGCCTCTGAGACAATTGTAATGATGGGATAACTCTAGTAAGTCCTGTTCTCTGTCACATGCCTTTTTGGAATTGATAGGTAATCATACACAGTTCACCTTTATTAGATATAAGCTGCAAAATGTTCCAGATTTGACACAACAGTGGCCCTTGTATTGACACCATGCTAGGACATTTTATGCTGACAAAGTCATCTTGAATTGGATGGTACTTCCTACAGCATATTTGTAAAGCTTATTAAACTTTCTATGGTATCATAAATTTTCTGCCTCTCTTTCATTCACATAAGTTTTGCAAAGTTTGGTTCCACTACTGAAATCCATATGTCTAAATGCAGACATTCCCAAGCTCTGAAAACTGGGTGGTGTAGCATGGCCTGGCCTGGGAGCTCAGTTTGTTCTCCTTTCCCACCAGTACAGTAAATCAGCAAAAGAAGTGCAGCCGTAACAGAAACATATCATGAGAAATTAAAAGTAGAATGGCAAGAGTATGAAGCAACTGGAACGTGTCATTTACTCAGTTTAAGGATGGCTAATTCTGAAGAGTAGCTGATACTGTTCGAGTGCCTTTCAGTGATCATGCACAACACTGAGGCCTATCATTTGACAACACTGCATCCTCATGATGTGCTTCAAAGTATGCACAGTTCAATACCTTTGCTGTGGAAGAATAAGGCAGAGGAAACAGGAAATAGAAGTGGAATCAGAGTTAGAGAAAAAAAAGATTCAAATGCTACAAATGAAAGTGGATGATTTTAAAAATAGAAGTCAAATATGTAATTTGCAAATGATTGGCATTCCTCAAGAAACCTAGTCAGAGAGAGGATGGAAATAAAAGGAATACAGAAACAAACAACTTCAGGCAAACCATTCTTCTGGTGTTTTGTTCATTTCCAACAAGAGAATAGATTATTAGACAAAGTTGGAAAAAGAGACTTCTTTTTTGGCAACAGAATTACATAAAATTTGTGGAGGATTACTTTTCAGGTTTATATCAGCGTCAAAAGGAAGCGCATTATCTGAAGAGAAAATTAACAGAAATAGGTTTGCCAATTATTTTCAGTTTAATCAGCCCCACTATCAGTTTAAGTATGGGATAAGATAAGAAGAGGCAGTGACAAAGCAGATAAATGGTTTTACAAAGAAGAAAAATATAAAAGAGACAAAATATCATGAATATATTTTGGCATATAAAGACATTTAATGGGTAGCAAATGAATCCTGAAGAAAAGAAAGGTTAAATGGCCAGTCTACAAAGAAGAAGGCTAGGCAAGAGGAACATGCCACATAAATCATGGATGATACAGAGTAAAATCACCCAGGAAAGCTGCAGAGACTAAAAAATGCAGCAGAGGCAAAGGATACCAGTGACAGCAGCATAGAAAGTATATTAGCCTGTTGAAAAAGAGAATGCAAAGTGGAGGAAATAATCAGAAACTATTGAAGTTCCAAGTACAGATTAGTGGGTCAGGCACCTGTCCCAGGCAAAACAAAACTGAGGTTACAGTGACTACCGCCAGTACAGATCAAATAGTTATGTCACAGGGAGGAAACCTACATAAACAAAACTGGATAGCAGAAAAGGAATCTGATTCAGATACACAAGATGAATACAGCTGGCTCACCAAAGATGGTTTATAGAAGCTTGCCCACAGTAAGGCAATGGTGTTTTAGCCGAAAGCAAGCCCCCCCACGTAGGGAGCCGTGCCCCCATACCCCCTGATAATTATATATACCAACCCAGAGACCACACTACAGTAGGGAAAAGGCATATTTCCTGATCCCTACTAAATTACAATCTCAGGGCAATTCACTGTTTAAACGAATAGGAATATATTCACCTTTTCAAATAGTCAATCATATGAGTTTGATCATATGAAATTTGACTATTTCAGAAGTAGATATTTTAATATATATCCATCAGAATAATAGCAATAAAGGAGAGTAAGGGAGATAAGAACAGATTTGGGCATTTATAGATACATTTTACTCTTGAATTTTGATATAAAAATAGTAGCAAAAATTCTGGCAAAGAGATTACATGAGGTCTTGCCCGAAATACTGAAACTGTAACAAAATAGATTTATAAAAGGGAAACAGAGCATAGATAACTGTTAAACACTAGACAGTTTTTCAGAAAGTTACCAAACAGGGTATAAGAAAGCAGTGATAGTTTTTTTATTAGACATTAAAGTATGTTTTTTTTTAAGAGTGAACTGGGAGTACTTATTTGAAATTCTGAAAATAAATGACAACGTAAAAGAAAGTTTTACTAAAGGGATTACAATTCTGTATGATGTTTACACTTTTGATGTGGCAATAAACAGAGTATCTACACAGGGGAGAATATTTCAACAAACAAGACAGGGATGCCCATTGTTTCTAGGGCTCTTTCTGTCTGTTAGTGATAAGAGTTGGCTGTGAGTACTCAAGATTGTAGGACAAAGAACTGATAGGAGGTAAGCTTATGCTCCAGCTATATGCTAATAATTGCATGTTGATGGCAGAAAATAAATATAAGGTATTACCCCAGGTATTTGACATTTTTGCAAGATTACATTAAGTGTCACTACTAGAACCAAGTTGAACCAATATGGTGTTGATGAGATCAGGAGAAGGTATTAGAAGAGGTTCAATCAAAGACATAAAAGAAACAGAATACCCCACATCCTTTAATTAGAGGTAGAGTTTACATATGAAGGAACAGGTATAAGAAATTTAGAGAATTTATATAGAAACGTAAGCATACTACTACAGAAGTAACAGAACACATACTAAAGTGGCTAAGATAAATTACGTTGAGATTATGATTCACCATCAACATTATATATGTTATAAGGCATGTATTAATGAGAACTTGTAAGTACAGAAGATACAGACTTTACTTGAAGAGTTTGTGGGTGAGGCAAATAAATAGAGAGTTTCAGAACAGGAACTGCTGATTCTATCATCACTGGGAGGGTAGGGGCTTATATATACCCTGGGTTAGAGTATTTAACTTGGCAGTATGGATTATATTGCATGAAGAGTGCAAGTTGGTTGAAATGTAAGGGAAAGAACGTTGACCCTCTACAGAAAATGTGTAATGTGAAGACTAATAGAGAGTTGTCTGAGAGGTTTTAAACAGCTAAGTGATATGATATACAACACATTTACATGAAAAAGAATGCAGGACAAGCTAGAGGTTAAAGATACAGTCCCCAGTCTAGTGCAGGACGAACAGGAGGAAGCAGTTATAAGCAGATGGAGGCAGAGTTTGGTATTTTAAATAAGAATAAATAAGAATGCCCATGGGCAAGAGAGAAAAGACATCTGTACTATAATTTGTAAAGTCATTACCCAGTTAGAAATTAATATCTTGGAATGTTTACTACATAAAGGTTTATAAATACTCTATCAAGCAGGAAATAAATAGGAAAGCTTAGTGGAAAAAGTAGAAAAAATGTGGCAGTGTAAAAAAGAGGTGAGGCAGTTTAATATACAAGAACATTAGGCAATGTAGGAGTGAGAAAAGAAGGGCTAGGCTTGAGAGAATGTGGAAAGTCAAAGAAGCCATATACAAGAGAGTGACATGCACACACTCACTGAGTGAAACCACATATGGGAAAGTGCTTACCTTCTAGGGAAATGTATGGTAAAATATACCCAAGAAAAGAATAGAGAGAGTGAAGTGCTGAGAATGTGAAACAAAGGATGCTGCATATGTTTTGAAAATGCAGAAGGGCAGAACAGATGGAAAAAAGTGACTGAAGGTTGGCAAGAAATATTCAGTAGGCCTATGACATGGACATGGAAAATTACTGGGCTGGAAACAGAGAAGGATACACTGAGATGGGAAAATGAAATGTTGACTGCTAGATTAATGTTGGCATTTGCTCCAAAAATGGTAATAGTAAGGGAATGGAGAACACTGTATATGGCCAAAATGGGAAGCCTACATATTGAATCCTTAACATTGATGATGGGTCGAGCACTACTATAAACTGAATGTGATGGAGCAAAAGTCAGAAAATTGGAACTTAGTGACACAATTCTGTCGGACTTTGAGTAAAACTAGTACATTATATTGTAATCTGGATACTACTTGGGAAATGTAAAGATAGAAGAGTGAACAGATGCTATAGAAAACTTTAAATGTCTTTGTCATATGTAAATATTTTTTGATAAAGAAGCCTTCATTACATTAAGTACATAAATGATAGACTATGATTGTTGATTCATTGACATATGTATATATATATATATATATATATATATATATATATATATATATATATGATTCATTGACATATGTATGTATGTATATATATATATATATATATATGTATGTATGTGTGTATATATATATATATATATATATATATATATATATATATATATATATATATATATATATATTGCTTTCATTTTACCATTTAGATGACATGCACTCAAAATGTACTCAGTGTTGTTGATGGAAAACTGATAAAAAAATATATTTTTAAAAAGCACCACAAACTAATGCCCAAAACACAAAAAAATTAAACCATATGCATTTTGTCAGTGGGCAACCCCCTTACTCTTCACAGCCCTGAACTTATGTGTATCATCTCTGTAGTCGCACCAATTTGAAGAAGGGGGAGATCTCTCAAAACAATGGACATCACACAATTGGAAAAAAACCTGGTAGCGATTTCCTATGAAAAATAGCAACTGTTATTTTCTGTTCCTTGGCAACTGGTGTCTAGTGCATCTGATGCTCGAGGAACAGAAGCTCTGGATTATGTAGACAAGTTGTAAAGCTGAACAATGCTAGCACTGGATGAAATCGGGCAACCACTCCATTCCTTCATGAAATTCCATCACCTAAGTGAAAGTGAAAACTGGAAAAGTGGTTTAGAGAAACTTTTGTCAATGCCGACCAGCCATAGAGGAGAAAAATAATAAATATATTAAAATAATTAAAATAATTTTTATATAAACTTTGTTGAAAGCATTGAGCATTCTGCAAATTAATCGAAAATAAAATGTTAACACCAGCTTAGAAACCACAAAGAAGAAATGTGCTTCAATGGTTAAAGATGATTGTCCCAACAGAAGACAAACCTGCTCTGTATTTTATCCTGTAAGTGCAGTTTAAAGCAATGTCTATCTGTCCCTTTTAGTTTTAGCACACACAAATAGTTGGCTATATGGATCACAGACCACTCATCCCTGTGCACAGAGACACTTCAGCAGTAGAAAAACAGAAAATCTACATCAAACTATTACCTACAAAAAACAAGCAAATTAGCACCCGGGTATGAACTATAAAAACAGCAAATAAGCACCAGGGTATGAACAACAGTACAAGTATATTCACAATTAAATAATAAGACAGTTTTATCAGAATCTACCCTTGTCTACTGAATGCAATGAAGTAAAAATCTCACTAGGTATATGGTTCAAAAATCTAAATGGCAGTGCAGACATGACCAAAGGAATCGGTCTAACACATAACGGCAGTGCCTTGGCTTATGCTGGTTGTCCCCAGCAGCCAAAAGTTTTAATTTAATACATTTCCCCTCATACTAGGGCAGTTCCAAACAATGTGGGGTTAATTAAATTCCTGATCTGCTTATCTTAAAACATGGAGATGAACCTCAGCTGTTTTTGCACAAGTCTTAATTGGAAACTGGCAACAGTGCAGCCTCTAAAATTATGTCATAGCTGATACTGGGGCTGATTAGAGCTTGGTGTTTGAGGCTAATGACTGTTCTCGTTCTTTGCTACCTGGAGTAATATTTAACACATTTTCCTCTATAAAACCATGGCATTATCAATAGAATGATCTAGCATGTGTATTAAAGTTAAGATCTTGGACAATAACGATCTATTACTAAAATACTGCCCATATTTATTAATTAAAGTTTATTTAGGGCTAACCGGTTTTCAGCCAAAGGTTTGCGATTGCAGATTTTGGCACTAGTTCAGTAATCTTCCACCAGGTCGGACTTTCTGTTTTACAGAGATAAGAATAATAGAATTAATTTCACAGTACAATCCAGACCAAAATATTACCCTCATGTTGATTCAATGAAGCCACAGCATTGTGGAGTTGTTGACTTTGAAGGAGAGGTTTCCCAAATATGATCTCAAATGTACTTCATTGCAACCAATAACTTTTAACTAACTGAAGTTTTACCAAAACGAAAGATGTATGCAAGTCTTCAATAACAAAAAACAAAAGAAAGGACTTGCAACGAGTGTCCAAAGGAAGGTCAGAAACCAAGCCCTTTAAGTAAGCACAAGCACTTTATTCACAATAATGCTAAAAAACAGAAAAATACGTTTTCGACACAAAATCCAAGTCTTCATCAGAAGTGAACAATTAACAGTCATCACTGAAACACTTTTATACCTTTCCAGTTGTGCAAATTGAATAATAATTGATCAATCAAATTAGTTAATTGAACAACTAGTATAAATAATAAAATACATAAAATCATTTGTTAAACTTTCCAAGTTAAAATATATGGTTTTGAAATACTGTCCATAAATAAATATATATTGATTCAACAGTTTAAACTTTGAAATTAAAATTATATATCATAAAATTACATTTAATTAATTTAATTTTAAAACAATCTCCTTTTAAATTACTATGTGGTTAAACATATCTCCTAAAAACATTGTGTATAATGCCATCTTGTGGCTATACTTCACATCACAGTTTGGCTGCCCTTAATTTTAAAACTGAAGAAATGGAAATCATATCATTTAAACCTGGTGGTTTTGTGGAATCTAAAATAATTTGCCAAAATAACTCCCTATATTCAAGTTTGGCCTCCCACATGCCCCCTCTTAATTCTTTGGGTACAATTTCCAAAACATAAAAAAGAAATTTAGTCTGCGGACAAGTCAAAGTGTGTCTGTAAAGGGCATTTTTATTGTTTTGCTTCCTAATTTCATAACTGTGTTCATAAATACGGTTTCTTAACTTTCTCTCAGTTTTTCCTATATAAAATGAAGTGCAAACCTTACAAGTAGCAATCGGAACCAGAATCCTATCCGACTCCCACAATACAAACACAATTTCAGGCGGAATTACCAGTAAATCCTCATAGACAAGAAAATACACTTATTTCTAGGTATGGAAATATCTTCACATTAGATGATTATAAGATTTTCAACTACAGTAACATAGAATTAAAAGAAGAACATTTTTACCTCCTATCAAAAGGTTTCAAATTTATTCCTACTAGAAAAGCAAGTTTACCTAGATCTATTGTAGATTTAAAACTATTTCTTAGGAAAATGAATTTTTCTTTAATATTTCAGGAAAATAATACAGAATCCAGACAAATAGTTCCATTAAAGAGGAAAAGCACTGTAAACCCACCATTACACCCACAATTGAAAAACCTCGACATTATTTTGGAAAGAGAAATCAGGGAGGTTTTATCAGAGCACAAGATATTCCCAAATTTGTCTGTAACAGAAAGAGGAATACTGAATGAATTGAGAAACAACAAGAACATTAGAATTATGCACCCAGATAAAGTGGGTGGCACAGTACTGATGGATTTTATCATGTATGAATCCAAAATGAAGGACTTATTAAATGACACTGATAAATATTCACGAGCTTCCATCAATGAGGTTAATTTAGCACACTCAAAAGTCAAGTTATTACTCTACGACCTACTATTAGAGGGATCTATTAGTAATGACATTTATAATTTTTTATTAAATTCACAGCCAAGGGTTCCATCTGTCTTTGGAATACCAAAGGTACACAAGGACCCAAATGATCCCCCACTTAGGCTCATTGTGGCATCTGAAGGGTCAGTTACAACCTCTTTAGCCAAATTTGTAGATGAGAAACTGAAGAAGTTGTCATATGATAGCCCAATAGTGCTGAAAGATTCATGGGATTTCCTTAGGTGTGTCAAACCTGAATTATACTCCCCAGATCTGGCCTTCGTCACTTTAGATGTTGTAGATCTGTTTGGATCTATCCCTCATGACATAGGGCTCCAGTGGTTTGAAGACAGTACAAGGGACAGTAAAATGTTTGCAGTGAATGATTTTAGGAACTGTTTAACATTTATGGATACCATCCTTCATAACAATTTTATGTTTTTTCAGGGGGAATTTTTTCAACAGAAAAGGGGAGTAGCTATGGGGGCCAAATGTGCCCCCACGTATGCAAATTTAATTTTGTCCAGATGGGAACAACTGTACATATCAAACTGTCCTTTTATTGGTTGTTGGTCCTTGTACAAAAGGTTCTTGGACGACATAGTTATCTTTTGGACAGATACTTATCAAAAATTCACGGAATTTTTGTATTACATTAAAAACACAACAAACTTCTTGGACTTTACTCATACTTATAATACAGACAACCTTACCTATTTGGATGTTTGTATCAGGAAGAAATTAGGTGGTTTTTCATCCAGTATTTACTTATTTACATTATAAGAGTAGTCATCCTCATTTTCAGAAAAGGAATCTGGTTAAGGGACAGCTGGTTAGGGTCAGCAGAATGACCTCTGGCGATGATGATTTTTTAACTGAGTGTGCAAAATTAATGGAAATGTTTAGCAAACGAGGTTATCCAAATTCCTTACTACAAGAAGTAATTGATTCAGTGGTTCAGGAAAGGAAAAATAGATTTGCCCCTATTCTTGGAAAACCTACCCAGGAGGTTAAAGGAACGAGCATTCATACCCAAGAAGGGAAAAAGTGGGATGATGCATACATTATGGATTTTTCCGGAGATGCAGGAGTGGTGAAACAGATTATAACCAGAGAATGGAATAGGTTTACTGAGATTTCTGATTTAGAGGTATTGAAAAATAAAACACTTACATTTATATATCGTAAAGATTTAAATTTCAAACAACTTTTTGAGTTTGGAAAGGTCAACATCTCTTCAAACGACCAGGTACTTTTAAATGTGGTACTTGTCCACAATGCCCCTTAATACTTAACGAAGGTAGTATCTTAGTTGCATCAAGAGACAGGGAGATTACCAGTAAAGGTTTTTCCAACTGTAATACCAATGGTGTGGTATATATTGCTACTTGTAAGGTTTGCACTTCATTTTATATAGGAAAAACTGAGAGAAAGTTAAGAAACCGTATTTATGAACACAGTTATGAAATTAGGAAGCAAAACAATAAAAATGCCCTTTAAAGACACACTTTGACTTGTCCGCAGGCTAAATTTCTTTTTTATGTTTTGGAAATTGTACCCAAGGAATTAAGAGGGGGCATGTGGGAGGCCAAACTTGAATATAGGGAGTTATTTTGGCAAATTATTTTAGATTACACAAAACCACCAGGTTTAAATGATACGATTTCCATTTCTTCAGTTTTAAAATTAAGGGCAGCCAAACTGTGATGTGAAGTATAGCCACAAGATGGCACTATACACAATGTTTTTAGGCGATATGTTTAACCACATAGTAATTTAAAAGGAGATTGTTTTAAAATTAAATTAATTAAATGTAATTTTATGATATATAATTTTAATTTCAAAGTTTAAACTGTTGAATCAATATATATTTATTTATGGACAGTATTTCAAAACCATATATTTTAACTTGGAAAGTTTAACAAATGATTTTATGTATTTTATTATTTATACTAGTTGTTCAATTAACTAATTTGATTGATCAATTATTATTCAATTTGCACAACTGGAAAGGTATAAAAGTGTTTCAGTGATGACTGTTAATTGTTCACTTCTGATGAAGACTTGGATTTTGTGTCGAAAACGTATTTTTCTGTTTTTTAGCATTATTGTGAATAAAGTGCTTGTGCTTACTTAAAGGGCTTGGTTTCTGACCTTCCTTTGGACACTCGTTGCAAGTCCTTTCTTTTGGTAACTGAAGTTTTACCCATCATTTCAGCATTTCAGGGTCCCAACGTTTCTTCTGCTTCTTTTTTGTTTAGCTTAGCAATTTTTGAAATGATAGTGGTTAATTCCTATGGAAACCCTACTGCTGCAGTGGCTTGGAATCAGATCTGGTGTCCACACAGATGACCAGCAACACAAAAGCAGGTCATTAGTTTTCTCCTGGAGATGCTGGAATAGGGAGGCATCTAATACAAATCAAAAGTTGGAAAAGACTTGAGAAACACAAAGTGACAGTACTTACCACTAGAGTTATTAAGCTACTGACACTCGAGAGCTTGAGATTTCTGCCTGATGGTCTGTTGAACACTTAGGACAGAAAATGAGGCAGGAAAAATCTTGCAAATATTAATGCTAACAGGATCCATCCAGGTGAGGATGGCCTTTAAAAATAGCCACAAAAATGAACTATGTAATTTATTACTGATGATAAAAAAAGTCAACCACATTGTATGTGGTATTGAGCTAAATGACCCCCTCCAACAGCATATGTTATGCAGTCTGCCTGTCAGAGGAGAAACCCTGTTTCATCAGATTATCAAGGAATATGATAGTAAAGTATGCCACAGTAAACCACAACAACTAACTAAATACACTGCCCTGGGTGCCAAACCATCATTATGAGAGTCCAATCAAGACAAAATGAAGTGTAGAAGAATGCAAATATTTATATCTAGATGGAAACAAAAGGTTGTGAGGCATGAAAAAATAAATTTTTAAATACATTAGTGGAATGCCAGTCAAAATCAAGTAGCACTCAACTCAAACCACTTCTTGCACTGCAGTTCTAATTATAATTTATATACATGCTGAAAGTAGAAATGTCTGATGAAAAGACCTGCTGCCTGACAACTATCTACTTGTTTCATGGGGAAAACATGATCAAAATAAAAATGGTTATGGACCACATGATTGGCATTCTGTTTAGTTTATGGGTAAAGAAGTATGCCAGTGGCCAGGGCCGGTGTTAGCATTTTGGGGGCCCCCAGCAAATGTCAAGTTGGGGGCCCCCTAGGCACTTCCAGTATAAGCATCATCCTAACAATGCCATCCATCCTAAGCAACCTTTTATTTCATGCTGCAAACTTTTAGGAGCAGTATCCATAGACAGACCTGCAGCTACAAGCTTTTACATTGCAACAGGCCTATGTATCACACTATCACTATGTTGAGCTGTCTAACAAAGAGGCAGTTGTTACTGGCACTTAGTTGCAACAGTGATACATTGCAACACGTCTATGTACAGGTCTGGACTTAAAGTGAAATGATGACTGGACCTACATTTCAACCCCCCCCCACACACACACACACACACACACACCCTCCAGTCCTCTCCTCTGACTCCTTCTCCTTTTGGGCTCCCCATATTTTTCTTCCTTATCTCACATTTTGCCTTACTCTAAGCCTTTTCAAGAAGCCATAACTTTCTATATGCTCTGAAGTGCATTTTACACAACCTTTTCATCCAATAATAGATTGAACAGAAATTATGATTAAGGAAACAAATTCACTGTTGTGGTTCAGCTTTAGTTTTCCTTGCATCCTTCAACACACCTTTCCTGAACAAGACAGCCCAGTAATAACCATTTAGGAAATACTTCTGTGTCACTGTTAGATAGAGGCACAGTATACTAACCTCGAAAAGGGCATAGCAAAATAAATTTAAATGGGTGGCGAAGCCAAACACATTTTGGCTAGGCTTATAAATGCCCTAGGGCAGATAGCCTAGTATGAACCTATGAACCTATGAACTCAGGTCAGGGCCAAGAAGCCACATGTTTACAGATGGTCTGGGATGCATTTAGAGCATTTTCTCAACATTTTACTCCAATGGTTGCCTAAATAAAATGATGAAGAAAAAATAATTTAAGTCTTATTTTTTTCTTTCAAGGCATAATTTGTTTCAAGGCTTAATTTTCAAAGCTGACAAAATTGTAGCTTACAGTAAACTAACAAGCCTGTAGTTGTGAAGCAAAACGATAGACCACCACAACAACAGAGTCCTCGGTTAAATGAATCGAAAATATAACAAATAGGGGACTCAAGACTTTCTTTTCCCACACAACTGCAACCTTGGTTGCAGTTGTGTGGGAAAAGAAAGTCGTGCTGAGTCCGAAGTTTTTCTATTTGTTAAGCCAGTAGTTGTGAGAATATTTAAGTCTTATCTGGAAATACTGCCTACCTCCCTAACCCTCTAAAAAAAGACAAGTCACTGCCTATGCATCCCTCTGGTGTTAGACTGGGATGAAAGCAGAGATTTAAATTGCCTTTGTCATATATTTCAAGTGACTGATGATATACATATACATAGCATGTTCTTCACCCCAGCCGTCAAAGGTAGCCACATGTATATGTGCCTAGTATGTGATTGTGAGAATAATTTCAGTAATATTCAAATTTGTTGCTCCTAGACAGTACACCTCTCTTACACAAGCTATAGTAACCTTCTTTGTACACCTCTGAGGTCTGTGAGAAACACTGCCCTCAGCTCAAACACAAGCTATAATGACTTCATGTGCACACCTCTAAGGTTTGACTGTGATGAAAATTAAAGATGTAATATCCACACAATCTCTAGCCCCATAACCTGTAGCAGCTTTATGTACACACACACATTTGAGCAGGGCTGGTTTTAGAATGGGTGTGGTTGTAAACAGAGGCTATTATTAGCTTTATCCTAAAAGGGTCATATCTCAGCACCATTCAGGTTAAACAGCGTATTCAGAAAATTGATACATTTTTCTCCAACAAGCAACAGCTTTGTTGAGGGCCCCCACAGAGTCAAGGATGATAAAGGGAGTCCCCATTATCCATTTAGACAGTCTATTGAGTGGGGGCAATGAGACTCCAAGAATATCTAAGTGTCTGAATGTTCTGTGATATATGTTCTGTCTTATTTTCGAAATATAATTACTTGTTAGGTACATTTTTTTACTGATACACAGAAGAATAATGTCTGTGTCCTGGCATTATTGGGTGCATGCACAGATAAAAATCATTGATGTTTTTTACACACACACACACACACACACACACACACACACACATGCATGCATAAGCCACAGCAGTACTAGTTATGTACTTAATTTCAGCAAACAGCAATGCCTTGTGCAACATTGGTACTGCCACACCAGATTAGTCACTGCTGTTTAGCAGTCGTCAAACAGGAGAAGCAGTAAGATTTATCCCATTGAGGAGTAATGCATACTTGTCACTGTCCCTACTTTCACAGACATTCCCTGATTTTGTTCATACTTTCGTTTTATCCTTCGTAAAAAGTCTGATTTGCTGGTAAATCATTCAGGATTGCAAACAGTCAATTAATCCAGACATCTGAGTTTTATACTTATTGTCTAAAAATAGATGTTGATACAAAATATGTTATTCTAGTAACTTTTTAAGTGAATTAGAGAAATATTTAAACATATTTATGATTCTGAGCATTTATTCTATTATTTTTGGGATTATACTGAATTCTTAAGCAAAGAAATTGAGTTATAGAATCTGGTGTTCTGGTATTAGTTATAAAACTACCTGAAAGAGAAACTATCCCTGATGATCAGAAGCATCAGCTCTTCTTAAAATCCAAAGTTTGCACTGAGGTAAGTCCCTCTAGTGCTTATATTGTTCATGTTCATTATCATCTTCATCCTAACAGGGTCATATCACAGCCCTGTTCATGTTAAAGAGCATAATTAGGAAATGAATGCATTTTTCATTCCTCATTTTTCCCCAGTCAGCAGCAGCTTTTGTGGGCCCCCACACAGACAAAGATGATTAAGGGGGCCCCCTGCAGCCATGGTTTTGCAGGGACTAAAAGCTGGCTATGTAGTTAGTTTTAGTGGGGAAAATGTCCGAAAGCAGGGTTTAACTAAGCCAGGAGCACTATGTCAGTAGTAAAATATTTAATGGCATTCTGATGCCTGTTACTTGACAAAACACTGTTACTACAACCAGAAATATCTTTGAATTTTAAGGGAGATATAAATAAGAGTTATTACCCTCATAGTTTATTAAGTATGCAAGACTGCTGCACTAGCTTTTGTTGGTTTTACAGATGTGACAAAATATCAGGATAAGATAACTTGCTGTGGTTGGGGGCCCCCAGGGAACAGGGGGCCCCCAGCGACCGCAGGGTTCGCTGGTGCCTAAAACCGGCTATGCCAGTGGCGGCTGGTGACTTCAAAGCAAAGAGGGGCTGCAGGAGACAGCTGAATGGGTGGGGTCAATGGGAGGGGGTGTGGCCAACTAGAAAGGGGAGGGGCTATGCTCAAAACCACAACAACTAACTAAATACACTGCCCTGGGTGCCAAACCATCATTATGAGAGTCCAATCAAGACAAAATGAAGTGTAGAAGAATGCAAATATTTCAGTGCATTGGCTGCATGACAGCTTACTTAATATCTAGATGGAAACAAAAAGGTTGTGAGGCATGAAAAAATAAATTCGTTTTTAAATACATTAGTGGAATGCCAGTCAAAATCAAGTAGCACTCAACTCAAACCACTTCTTGCACTGCAGTTCTAATTATAATTTATATTCAGCTTTATTAAAGTACCAAGTAACATGCTGAAAGTAGAAATGTCTGATGCCCCCACTTGTAAAAATGTTTCTTATCCAAAAAAAGACCTGCTGCCTGACAACTATCTACTTGTTTCATGGGGAAAACATGATCAAAATAAAAAATGAAAAGCAAACAAGAAAGAAGCTCAAGATACATTGCTTAAAAGGATTACTGTACAGGTTATGGACCACATGATTGGCATTCTGTTTAGTTTATGGGTAAAGCCTGCAGAGATGACTGGAAGTCTCCAAGTGTAATGAGCTTCTTAAAATAATGTAATCCTGTCCTTTATTACAAATACTGTCATTTGCATTTCAATACCCAAGGCTTATACATTATCTAGTTAAGTATTCTCTACATGGCAACAACAGAAAGGCTTTCAATGTTGGCAATTCTTTAACAGTATGCTTATTAAAGCTTACTTGCATCTTTCGATCTCAGCCAAGCTTACCTGATGGTCATTAAAGTATTGCTACTTAAACACAGAGCAACAGGCACTTTGAGTAATAAGCATAAATCAACAGTACAAAAATATGACAGAAACCAGACCATTCTGCAAAAATCAAGGACAGATGAAAAGCCACTCTAGTACTTGTGTCTACCTTGGATGGGGGGGATACTCTGCACATTTACACTGCATAACTACTCCTTGCCTTGCTTCGACACATCCAGAGTCACTACATGGGGAGTGGGGTGCAAGAAGTATGTCACAATTTGAAATGTCTCTGGCTGACTGTGATGGCCCTGACACATTTGTCATACCTCTCAACCTCAGAGCAAGAAATCTGGACAAAGCCATACAAAGAAGTGGGACAAAGGCCCAAAAATAAGGACAATTTTTAAATATTGCTCTTATAAACTTAGAAAGATAATAGAATAGGTCTTGCATTAGTATGAATTTTCTGAATGGTATGAAATCTGAAACTCAAATGTCTGTCATTATTTTCTAACTTCAGTCTTTAATGATTTGTCACTTCTTCTTCTTCTTCTTTCGGCTTTTCCCGGTCAGGAGTCACCACAGTGGATCACCTGTCTGCTCATGATTGGCAGTGGAGTTTTACAGTGTTGAGTTGCCAGCCCGGTGCCCAACCTTCCACAGAAGGCACACACATGCACACACTCACATACTAGGGCCAATTTAGAGTGTCCAATCCACCTACAGCATGTCTTTGGGATGTGGGAGGAAGCCGGAGCACCCGAAGGAAACCCACGCAACCACATGGAGGACATGCAGACCCAACACAGAAGGCACCCCAGCCGAGGATCGAACCAGAGAACCTCTTGCTGTGAGGCAGCAATGCTAACCGCTGCACCACCATGGCTGCCCTTTAATGATTTGTCACTAATTTGCCAAAAAAAAACACAATTTTGCCAAAAACAACACAATTTTATGAAAAATGGTCCAAAAATGTGATGTAAAAATATAAAATAGCCACACAATACAGCTGGGAACCTGTCAAAGAAGGGACACTTTAATATTAGTACTGCTAACTTGAGCAGCTGACAAAATAAAAGAATCTACATGCATTTCTGAAATAAAAGTAATCTATAACTCTGATTATTACAGTTATTTCTTAATTGTAAACCCTCCATGTTTTCTTCCAAAAGTGCTATTTTGCGGAGGGAACATTAGATGGAAGAGCAACATTTTGAGCCAAAATTAGGGACAGTTGTGAGGTTTGGCTATGCCTAATTCTATAAAGCAATTTAATTGCATGCACCTCTCAACCTGTTAATGCAATAAATCTGGACAAGGCCAAATATATTGGGGGAACATATAAACAGTACTAAAAATTGCTCTTGTATAAACTGAGACAGTTGATAGAACAGGTCTTACTTTAGCATGCATTTTTCTGAAGGTTATGGAAACTCAGTGTGTCATTATTTAGTGACTTAATTCCTAAATGATTTGCCAGAAAACCATAAATTTTATGAGGAACAAACCAAAATTAAGAAGCAAAAATCTATTCATTCTTTGAAAATCTGGACAGTTGGGAGGTATAGTTCAGCTGGGGCTGTCTTTAAGTTTGCCGCCCTTCCCCCTCACAAAATCATGGTCAAATGGAGCCTCCCCCTGCAGCCATTCCAATTATCCATTACTTGGCTATTTCACTCCATTTACCATAAACACTAATGTGCATAATGATTTACTTGTATGATGATTTGGACTTCATTTGAAAGTTTTATTTTGCATTTTACAGCACAAACACTAAGACATCTGCTAAACAAACTTAGCATTAAAACTTCTCTGCCATTGAAACTCACATTCATTGAAACAGCATTGAAACCCACATTCAAAGAAAAATACATTTTACCAGTGGCAGAACTGCCCAATTCAGAACATCTTTCCAGTAAACAATGAAACAAAATGCATGCACCCATAATGACAAAACTGCCCAGTTCAGAACATTTCCATCATAAAAGTCTACTCAAACTTCTGCAGTCCGCCATTATCAGTAAATATGCACAATTCTACAGTCCACCATTATCAGTAAATATGCACAATTCTACAGTCCACCATTATCAGTAAATATGCACAATCTCTGAAGTAAAGTCATCTAAATAATTCCACATTAAATAAATCTGTAACTATTGAAGAGGTTGCTGCTAGCAAACACCTTTATATTTCATGGTTTCATCGAAAAATAAAGTGCCTGATGCCCCTGAAGAATAAATTGCCTATATTCCATTAAAAATGATAAGCTAGTAATATTACAATAGGAAATGGATAGCAAACCGATAACAGGCTCATAGTTAGTATCTTAACTTTTTCAGTACGGCAGCATTCACCCCTTGTGGGAATAGAACCAACAACCTTCTGCATCAAAAGCAAGTACACAACCTGTTGTGCTATTAACAATGCAAGCTGACTTAGCATAAGCAGCACTAAACTTCTTTTTTCCTGCAGCTCTCAGCTCCTTGTAAAATCTACTCAATACTCAACTGCATCTCAACTTCGCAACACAAGAAATATGGAAAAAGCCAAATTTATAGGGGGGGGGGGTCAAAAGCCCAAAAACCAGGGACACATTAAACATTCCTTGTATAATCTTGGAAATTTGCTAGAATAAAATGCTGTGTTACCACCATATATTTTACTGCCAAGGTCCCTGTGCAAAAGAGTCAGAGCAACATACCACTATGCCAAATCAGCTGCTTTGTGAAAGAAAAATGCTGTGTTACCACCATACATTTTACTGCCAAGGTCCCTGTGCAAAACAGTCTGAGCAACATACCACTATGCCAAATCAGCTGCTTTGTGAAAGAGCGTAAGACTGAAACTTAAATGGCTATCATTTAATGAATTCAGTTTTCACCATAGCTGTCAACCTCTTAGCACAAAACACCTGGACAAACCCAGTAATGAGGGAATACAGTCCTCAAACATATTCAGTGAATTCAGTTCTTGCCATAGCTGTCAACCTTAGCACAAAAAACCTGGACAAAGCCAATAATGGGGTAATACAGTCCCAAAAATAAGGACAAATTTCAAATATTCATCTTATAAACTTAGAAAATTGCTAGAATAAAAGGTTGTGTTACTATGTATTTTCTGAAGAATATGAAGTCTGAAATTCAAATGCCTGTCAATTTTACTTCTGACGAACAAAAACAATTTTCAGCAGAGGCCCAGGGAGAAATTCTGCAGACACGTCTTTGTAAAATGGCAGGACACCAGAGCAAATCCACACAAACACAGGGATGAGATGCAGACTCCACACAGAAGGCACCCCAGCCAAGAATCAAACCAGAAAACCTATAGCTGTGAGGCAACAATGCTACCACTGCACCATCACATATGTAAGGAATTGAACATTCAGAAACCTGAAGTCTGAAATTCAAATGCCTGTCAATTTTATTTAACATTTGTTAATCAGGACAGTCTGACTTAGAACAAAAAAACAATTTTCAGCAGAGGCCCAGGAAGAAATAATGCAGACATGTCTTTGTAACATGGGAGGACACAAAAGCAAACCCACACAAACACAGAGAGAAGATGCAGACCCCACACAGAAGGCACCCCAGCCAAGAATCAAACCTGAGAACCTGCAGCTGTGAGGCAACAATGCTACCACTGCACCATCAAATATCAAGCATTGCAACATTTAGAAACCACAGATATTATGAGGAACAGATCAGATCAAATATGAGGCATAAATCTGCAATTTTTTTACAAATGGTGGTGGGTAGGGAATTCAGGTCCTTAACACCTGCATACAAGGTACAGAGTTCAAGCCTGAGGTATTCCCTACCACACCACCATGAGTTTGTTCTAGCCACCTAACAACTGGGGCATTTACACACACACACACTGTCCGCGATGTAGAGCACATCCCCGACGAGACTCCTTAACATCACACACACTCTTACCTTCCATAGTGCAATGTAAATCCCTTCCCCTGTCCACGATGTAGATCCCTGGGGCCATTACATACATCCCATAGCTGGCTCGTTCGAGGAGATCCCCGATGAGACTCTTTACCATGACATCCCCGCAAGATCTCCAGCCTGCCTGCCGACGTTGCAGTCTGGGTCCGGCCTGTTCCCAGCGACAGTCTATGCAGTTAAAACTGCATAGACTTCTGGGAGCTCTGTTCTTCCATGTTTCTCAGTCCGGACTGCTGCAGAGACAGTCTGCGCATGCTCCAGACTGTCTCAGCAGCAGTCCGGACTAGTGAGCATGCGCTAAAGTCCGCAATTTTTAAAATTTTTTTTTATCTTTTCTTTTTCTTTTATTTTCTTCTTTTTTTTATTTTACAGCTGAGGGGGCTGCAGTCTGGCAGTCCAATAGCATGGGCCACCCCTGAAGTATGCTAGTTTTATAAGCTGCCTGCTTTCAATTGCTGATAACACAGTTAGTCAATGTGTTATACAACATTATGTAATATGCTGGGGGAAGAGATTAATCAATTTGGTATAAAACTAGGATAAAAATGGAGAAAGGTTGTCTGATGGTTACGATTTGTATTCATCTATTAATCTTTTTTATATCTAAAGTTAGAACATAGCATGCTTATGTATGCTACTATCGGTATATATGTTATCCTGTTTCCTGAAGCACAACAAGTTCTACGCAGTGACTCAGAAGACATATACCACCTACAGATGCTGCAGGACAATTTAAAAATGTATAGTAATAGGGTTTTAACACATCTTACAGCTATCAAGAGAACATTGCAGTTTCAGATTTCATAGTCTTGCATGTTCATCCACAAATCCCATACATCCATGTCAAAGGAACATTAAAGTAAGAAGCCATGCAGGTAAGACCCAGTACAAAGATACATGGATTAATTTTTTTTTTTGTTGTTGCAGTCAAATATAAGAAGATATAAAAAAAAACAAATATGACCTGCAACCTGTAATCATAGGGTCATAGAAAATGCAAGACAACTGAGTCTTTTTACCATATACATCTTGTCAATACCCTCCCTTAGACTGTACCTTTTTATTGAGGAGAGCTATGCCATTTAAGCCAGGGGTGAATTTGTGATTGAACTTATCACACTAATTCATTTGCAGCAGTACTCTACTCCAGAGGTAGGGAAGGCACTATGTAATGAACCTCTCTCCCCACCATGTTTCATTTGTTTGCTGATGAAGATTTAGATCCCTGGTTATGGTATTTGTAGAACTATTTGATTTCTGGAGATACAAGAGAATACAGACCACTGGGTCAGAAGGCAAGGCATAGATCTTCCCTCAGGACTCTATAAAACACTGAATAAAGGAACAGCTATTCCAGTTTTTCTGATAGCGTTTAGTTTTTTTAATCAAATGATCTTCATAGTTAGGAAACTTTATTTTTTCTTTCTACTTGTTTGATATGCCTAGTGATGAGGGTATTGTGTTCAATAATTGGCCTAATCAATGCTGGATATAAAGAGACAATGATCTATTTATCTGGATGATAGCTGTTTTCCACTTAGCTGTGCTAAGAAGAAGGACTTTCTGGCTACTGATGTTACACAATGATTAAAGGAGAGGGAGTTAACCCAATTTCCAAGGGCTTTAACAACATTCTCATTTTGCATTGTGGGTGTTGTCTATTTGTGTGCTGGCTGGAGGGGGTGTTTACTAATTGTGAGAATGTTGTACTTTTTGGCATTTAATTTGAGCCCATTTTTAGTGTACCTGGTATTTGTACGTGTAAATTCTTGCTGAAGTGCTTGGGCCTCAGTGGGGGGATTTGATATGACTCCCAGTTTACAGTAATTTGTGAACTTTGTTAGCCAGAGGTCTTGGTTTTCAGTCTGGAGATCAGAAAGTTAAATGCTGAACAACAGAGGTACAAACACTTAGCCTTGTGGGACACCGCTGGTCAGCTCCATACTCTTTAATATGCATAAAACTTACCAACTATGCTAGCATGGGGAATGACAGCTAACAATCTTTTGACCTTTTTAAACAAATGAACCAGATCCATGATCTACATTGACAAAGTCAACTTGCTGCAGGTTTAGCCTGATGAGATTTTTAATATTATAGTATATCAGGTAAGTTGACGGGTGATCCGCTGTGGTGACCCCTAACTGGGAAAAGGCCGAAAGAAGAAGAAGAAGTATATCAGGTTAGTTATAATGTATTCAATGGTTTTATAAATAAGACATGTCAGGCTGATGGACCTATATTTTCCACATTCATTGGGGGTGGCTTCCTTTGTGGTGTGATCTCATTGCTACTGTGTGTCATACGTTGAGACAAAACCAGTAGCTACACTTAGGTTAATTAGTTTAAAGAGCGCCTTGTTTAGTATACTGTTTAATAAATGGTGGTCCTATGGAGGAAGTATTGTTAAACTTGGAGAATCCTTCGATTCATGTTCCTTAGTGATGATGGGGAGAAATTCTGAGAAATTCAGGGATAAGCAAACTTTGAATAGTCATCTCTTGAGTACAATTTGCACTGATTTGTTTGCAGCTTTGTTGGTAATGTCTGTTGGGTCAGAGTAGGTATGCTATTATGAATAAGTTCAGAGCAATGTTGAGTGTTTTTAGCTACATTAGGAAACTTAAAAAAAAAAAAAGTATTTGTAATCCCCTTAGCTTCGGTTGCTAACCTAAGTGCATGGGCAGGTTTAGTAGAGTAGACCTAATTATTGTTTGTTTTATGTTTTTAGCCAATTTTCTGACATTATTCTTAACACGCGGACTTATGATCTGCTGAATAATTTAAGGAGGTTTTATTACTGCAGGGTATATTTATGTTGGTGGACCACCAGAACGGATTGTTTTTAAGTTTGCTATTATGTTTCTGGCTGGTACTGTCAGTTTTTTTGTTTTTATCTAAGTAGACGCAGGACTTTTCTGTGAAGCCGCCTGCTGTGGCAACACCTGGGGTGATGCTGCTATAAGTGAACTTTGAAATTTTGTTATAGAATTTAATGAGATCAGTGCCTTTTAAATCCTTGAATTCTGCTATAGTATTGCTAAGACCTAGTCTCTATGTCTCTAGTTGGCTATCACAATGATTATTTTACAGCCTCATCATCAGACATATTTTAGTATAGGTTGCTGCAGAGTATAGTGGTTTTGTGTGTATGTGTGTATGTAACTTACAGTCTGTGTTTTTTGTGAAAATCTGGTCTTCATTTGTGTTAAATCATTCAAGCCTATAGCACTTTTTTTGTACACTTCTATCTCACACCTATAGCTACTTATGGCATCCAGACCTTTCTTAGGTCTGAAGTGGCTTACCATCTTATAATAGGCAGAATCAGAAAGGACAAGAATTTGTTCATAAAATGATACTTAATCTTGTATGTCATGCAACAGAAAAGCCTAGATTATCTTATCCTTTTTAAGTTGATTTTTTCAGAAAATGTTCTTGAATCAAAGGATGACTGCAGGCTGTAAGAGGTGCAACTTTCCATCCTACATGGATGTTAATGAGTTAAATATTTGCATAATTCTCAAACAGAATCTCTTACACTGAGTAAGAGCTCCTTATCTTTAAGAATAAGGATGTTACCACACTTCCTACTGATACCATATGCTATGAAGCTAACTATGGAATGAAACAAAGACTGACCTTTGTCTTGGTCCAGAGATTTTGAAAATCAATTAGGAGTTCAGTGAGTCTGTACTTAAAGACATAGATAAGGTGGAGGAATATCACTATGAAGAATTTCTTAGGGAGGGTTTACACTGAGTTATTAAATTAACTAAACAAGTTAACCTAGGTTTGGTTCATAGGGATACACGCAGACTAAATAAATTAAATGGAAAGACCTGAGTTATGTTCCAACATTACATAATCACTAAGATACTGCAGCAATGAGCTATTTGGATCAACTAAATACTAATTATAGCAGTGTAGAGTACCTATGGGCTACTCAGGGCAATATAAAACAGCTGGGCTACTTGGAAATTATTTGAGTAGATGCCTGCACTTTGCATCACTATTCATACTAAGTAATAGAATTAGGGACGGGTAGGTCATGTTATGACAAATAGGTATCAGGATACTTTTGGATGTGCAGTAAAGATTGCAGCTATAACAGTGCCACAGAAAAACTGACAAAGCTGAAAAATTCAAATAAGCACACTAGGCAATAGCCAATGACCCTATTCAGCAATAAGAGGCCTAGAAATGGTTCCATTTCTCCACTACAGCAAACTAGAATAAGTTATTAGCTACATTATTAAACATGCAACAATAGTTTAAGAAAAGTGTTCAGCTATCAGTAGAAGAGAGAAAAACACTTATCCCAGATCTTCCAGGGCTGTTTGATTAGTAAGATAAATGCATCAGAAGGTGTTTGCAATTATGGAAGAATACAGAAAATATACAAACATGTCTCAGGTGAATTGTAATCTTGTCCCAGATGTTGCAGGTTTAAAAGTTAGATGGACAAAAACAGGGGTTGATATTTTTTTGGTACTGGAGTGTGCACTGATAAACAGGATAATATCCTATTTGGCCTTTTAGTTCACACTAGTATTAAACGATGTAATGACATGAGAATGAGGACCTTCCAAGGACAATTTGTAGTAAAGGCAGAAAAACAACCAATAGATATAAAACCAGCAGCACTGGTTGGTAGGGTGGGCACCCCACTTTCATGATCTGTGGAAAACAATGGGAGGGGAAAAGTAAGTAGCTAAAAGGGAGTGACTTTACAAAATGATAATTTTGTGAACAAACAATGAAGGAGAAGGGAGGAGATTTATGATAACATGAGAGACAGACAACAAGAAATAGACCCCAGGTTTAAGTGCAAAACAAAAACAGGCTGGCTGACTGGAAAATATTTTCAGCTACTTAGCTCTCTTGCAGAGTAATCTGGGTATGGTGCCAGCAGATGCAGTAGTTATGATTAAAAACTACATGGTTCTCGGACAATAGCAGTTAACTGTAGCCCTGTCCCAGCCTGGAAGTAGTCAGAACTTATGCAACTCATCTTGGCAAAATAAGGGGATAAGTTTAATGAGTTATTTTAAATCCTACTGCTATAAAAAATGCTGTAAATAGCAGACCAGCTGTCAAACGTGCTGCTCATTGACATTGTCTATAACTTGATGCGGATGTATAATTTCAGGTTGAATAGTTCATTAGTTATTTTTGCCATGACTTTCAGCAGATCCTTTGTCTAAGTTGCTTTCATTTTCTTAATTTAATTTAGTTTATTTGTTTCTAAATTATGGTTCTAAGAACAAGAACTTCATATAGATTCCTCTTCCAATTTCTCTGCTAGGTACACTAAATCTGGAAACAGCTTTGAATCATGCTGCCTGGAAGCAAATCCTGTTTAGCCTTGACTGATTTCCTCTGGTCTTCCAGTCTTCTGGTGGCTTCCTTGACAATCTTGGAAACGTTCTTGTGTTTCCTTTTTGCTTCTAGCAGTTAGAGTGGATTGCTCTCCCCATGTATCTCTTTGAATATCCTGCTATCCTTTGTATTTGCATACAAACACGTTTCTTCCTTATATGAGCTTTTAAAATAAATATTTGCATTTTGAAGTGCTGCAGGAAATTTGACTACAACTTGTAGAATGAGATATTGCGAGATAACGAAATAATTGATTTAATTTATAAAACAGTGTAGCACTGTAGTCAGGGAAATCCTCGGTGGTACTTTTTATATTTTACATAGTTACCTAATTTCCATGAATACTGTCTTTCTGCACAGAACATTAAGGAAGGAAATAGGTTTGTTACTTTTTCAAAGCCTTAAAGTGGGACAGTTTTTACAGAAATATGAAATTCTGCTGGGTGTATCAAACCCATAGTCATTGCAAAAGACTGGATTTCACTTTTTTGCCAAAATAGAAGTCCGCTGTTGTAGTAGATTGGTAAATTTGTTGTATATCATATAAAGGTGATTTACACAGTCTCTTGTTTTCTGCAACGTTTAGTGGAAAGTCAGAAAACAGTTATCACCCTAAAATTGTGGGATGTTTGCCTTTATTTTTATTTTATTTATTTATTTTTTTTGTGAGGCAAACTTGTACAGATAGGGATTGTGCTATGAGAATGGGACAGATGTTAATGCTAGAAGTGAATGATACAGCAATTAGGCAAATTAGATTTGGTCCCAGCATTAAGCCTCTGTGCTTTTTCATTTCATTTCATTCAGGCCTTTTTAGAAAGAGTTGCAACTTGTGTCTCAACTCTAGTGGTTCACTCAACAATTGTAAGCTGTTTTTCAGTGTCTGTTTTCCAAGTCTTTTGTTTTTAGCTGATGTCTCATATCATTTTGCAGGCCTACAGTCGGGAGGTGTGAGCCGTACTTTCTGTTCTTGAAGGACAACATTCTGTTTCTCTGACCTATCACTGATCTGCCCTAATGACTTCTGGCTCTAATCACTTGCTTATCTTACAGATTAATAGGTAATTACTATGCTACTGATCCTAAATGGCCTTTTTTAAGCCTAGCCATGCTCCAAAATATATTTGATAGGTTTAATATCACTCATTGTATTGGCGGTATAGTTTAGGTATTGGTGATCAAGCATTTACAAGCTTCCACTTTCTAATAGGGATGTGGTTGGCTGACCAAAATGAATCCCCATCCACTGATTCAAGTTGTTATTCAGTAAGCACAGGGAAGAACCCTGCTTCATATGGATTGGAAGCCTGTTTCAGAGAAGGAATAATCTTCAAGACATATACCTGTCCAAGCATTCAGTGGTCTGGATGAAATTTTTGGAGCATTTTATTTGAGGAACTGATAGAGAATTTAAAGCCTGTGAGACTGCATTGTTCTTGGACTGTGTAGTTTTTCCTTTGATATGGTAGCCATGTGGTCATTGTCCTTTTCCAAAAACGTACCCAGTCCAACCAAATAAAATAATTCTGCTTCCTCCATATTACCTACGTAAGGTGACTTAATTTATGATTGCTCCCAATTTTTGAATAAGAATATATGATTTATGCCTGGGAAGACTTTACTGCAGTCATTAAAGCATCTGCTTCCAAGAGTGTCCCCAAGCATGCCCTTCCAAAAACATGAAAAGACAAAGGAGCAGTGCTTTGGATTAAGTTCCATGTGGTCACGAACTGTGTACCAAGGAGCATTTGTATTATCCAGAAATCTGGGACTATTAGGTACTGCAGTCTTGTATCAAGACAGATCACCTGGAAGTGCTGTTTACTTGCATTGCACACTGTTATACTGAGGACTGGGAGGTAGGCATCAGCTAGCAGTCTTATAAGTACATTCTTGCCATAATTTAAAAGTGAAGGTGGGCAGTAATGTTAGTTTATGGAAAGCTTTGTATTCTTATATGTAATTTATCAAAATATATGTGAAGTTTAGTGTCCAAAGTAATTCATCTGTACATATTCTAGACTGCTTTCTTTATTGGCCTGCAGACTTGTGCACTGAATGGGAGTTGGCCACTAGGTGTGTTGTAGCCAAGTTGTGTGTTGATTTCATTCATGACAATGTAAGGGCATTTGTGCTGCAGGGTTAACTACATTGCTGAGAGCCTGTCAGGAGACAAATTTGTTTTTGTTGAGATAATATAATGGCAGGCAAGATATTTTATCATGCTGCCACTATTTATAGGTTCATAGCCTAGTGCCAACCTATGAACCCATTGGCCCTAAGGCCTGTACAAGCCTACCCATAACAATTCCCTGGCTATTTCTTCCCACAGTATTTACTTCCCTGGACCCCTGTCTAGCAGGGTGACTGACATGATCCCCATGGTAAATTTCCTATCTCCCATTTAGTTGTCAAGGTTCATTTAGAAGAGGGCCAAGTAGGCACTCTGCTTGACATTTATGGGCAGTCTATTCCACAGTATGGGGAGTCTCTGGGTCAGGAACCTATCAGTCCAGCATGTTTTGTTCATTGTGATGACAAGGTTTAGGTCCCTGGAGCATGTGGCTCTGATGGATTGGGATTTCTTTAAGTGTAGCATGTCCAACAGCTCTGGGTTTTTACATGACCTTGTATGTTAAGCAGGGATCACCTCTGAGTAGACAATATGCTTTAGGCCTCTAATTCTTTTAGTGAGGTGTTTCTGCGGCCTTTTCAGTTGTTGCAGATGTTTTGTGAGGTACATACCAAATGGGGCATTGTACTCTATGATGGGTCTAATGAGGGATGAGTACAATGGGACAATGACCTCCTTTTTTCTGGATGAAAAGCCCTTAGTGATGTGGTATGCCACATAGAAGGATTTCCTGACTGTTGTGACGATGTGGTTATCGAAGGTGAGACCACTGTCCACCTGTTCCCAAAGTCTCTTATCACACTTTCGGTGTTTAGTGTACTGCCACCTATGTGGTAATTCACTGGTACATGGTTTTTCCCAAAGGGGATAACTACACACTTCTTGGCATTGAGTTTGAGCCCATGGCTCTGGCACCAAGCATCTGTTTCTGTAAGGCCCTTTTGTAGAGTATCAACATCATTTGGGGATTCAATAATGGCTCCCAGTTTGCAGTCATCTGCGAACTTTGTTAGCCAGAGTCCCCTAGTGCTGGCCTGTACTTCAGAGAAGTAGATGCCAAACAAGAGTGGTCCCGGGACTGAACCCTGAGGTACTCCACTTGTCACTTGTCTGGAACTGTCGTGCGGGTTGGCGGTCACCAGTCTTGTAGGTTTTATATGACTGCATTAGTTTGATTTTTGAAACTTGCAGTCAGAGAATGTATACTAGTTGAAATGTTTGAGTTAAAGTGATTATTTTCTTTCCTAATATGCACCTACTTCAGACGACTGATGCCTGGTGCACATGTGATGAATTGCTGTAGTCACATGTTTGAATTAGTTTTGTTGGAGCCATCTCTCACAGCTTTTCATTCTGTACTTGACGTAGAAATGCTAAATGTTCTGTAAATAAATGTAAGTATGCCTTATTCATACTGTTATAAGGGTACCTACCCTAAGTTGTGTCTAATTTGGTTCTGGAAAGATATCACTGTACAAAGTTGATTAGGTGGTTACTGTGCAAACTAATAGCAAATGGGGCTGCATTTTTATGTTGCATGTCCAGCTTGTTTATTTCAGTTATCAAAGTTATTATTATTTCTTATAATTTTTGTCTCTCACCTTAATCAAGTATCTTATTCTTATGGAACTATATCCCCCTGACCTTGTGTGACTAGATTCTAATGTTAAACTTTTTTTTTTTTTTTTTTTGTATTCAAATTCAATTTTTAAAACTTGTCACATTCCTTTTGCAGTTTTCCTCTGAACGTATCACTCCAATTGGTTTTACACAGTGACTGTTTTGCTTACTTATAATCTGTTATTGATCTTCTGTGTATTGGTTTAGATTTCAGTTTGGCAGAATTATCAAGCAAAAATGTAATGTTTATAACCCCATCAATATTGCATATGAATACTGGTAAAACTTGACATTAAGTAACAATTATTTCCTTAGGAACACAAACAGTGTCTAATATGTTCTGTTCCCTGGTAGGCTTTTTTTTACAATCTGAACCAATTCTTGTTTTTTGACATACATTGTAAACAATTTCCTTACTAATATTATTCAATCAATATTACTGTACTCTGTTTCTGGTAAATTTAAGTGCTAGAGTGTTTTTAGTATCTTTTTTCTAATGGCTTGGTAGTGTTCCTTGATTTGGTCGCTTAGTTTTCTTACTGTTTTGCCTACATAGCAGGCTCCACATTGCCCGCAGACTGCTAAGTACACTATGTCTGTAGTGTTGCAGTCGAATGTTTGCTGGAAGGTGAAAATGTGCTTAGGTGATTTTAGGGTGAGGTGTCCCCCTTTGGCTATGTACTGGCAGCAGATGCATTTGCCGCAGCTGTACATGGCTGGAGGTCTCTGAGCATTAAGGGTGGTGGTTGGCTGTCTCGAACATACCCTTAAGAGATAGTATTCTCTTGTAGTTGAAGGCTGGGGAAGGTCCCAGTGTTTTTGCAGTTCGTAGCTGCTTTTAATGATCTCACAGTTGTTTGTCAGTATAGTTCTGATAGATTCTGAGTCCAGGGAGACTGGCACGGGGAATCTGGTGCTGTCTTTGGAGGCTGTGTTTCTCTTCATGTTGTGGAACCCATATCCTAATATTGGAGGGTATCTGAGGAGACTGTTATCTGAGATCTCCCTCTGGATACTGTTGATCAGTTCCACAGGGTAGTGCTTGTCAATGAAGAGCTTGGCTAGGAAGTGGCATTCTTATATAAATGTTTCCTCTTTGCTGACCATGTGGCTTAACCACACAAATTGCCCGTTTACAATGTTCTTCTTCATGAAGAAGGGGCGTTGGCTGGTGTAGTTGAGGTAGTTATTGTGGAACGTCTGTTTCCTTTGTATGTTGGAGGAAAATTTTTTGCAGACCAGATCTAGAGACTGCGTGACATCCAGAAACTGGACTTCATTCCCTTTGCCTAAGAGGGTGAAGTCCAAGAAGTCTATGCTGTGGTTGATTCTGTCTAGAAAGGGGTTGAGCTCTTTGGGGGGGGGTCCTTCCCATAGTAAAAAGATATCATCTATATAGCATTTATATAGACTGGTGGACTCAAACCCCACTAGGTTGGTGAGGATGTCCATATCCCACCAGCTTAGGACTAAGTTGGCGTAAGCTGGTGACATTTTGGCTCCCATAGCTACCCCTTGGAGTTGTTGGTAGATCTGGCCATTGAAAGAGAAGAAATTATTTTCCAGTACTATTTTTAGGACTAAGTTGGCGTAAGCTGGTGACAATTTGGCTCCCATAGCTACCTCTTGGAGTTGTTGGTAGATCTGGCCACGGAAAGAAAAGAAATTATTTTCCAGTACTATTTCTAGTAGTGAAATGGGCAGCCACGGTGGTACAGTGGTTAGCATTGCTGCCTAACAGCAAGAGGTTCTCCAGTTCGATTCTCTGCTAGGGTGCCTTCTGTGTGGAGTCTGCATGTCCTCCCTGTGGTCGTGTGGGTTTCCTCCAGGTGCTCCCGTTTCCTCCCACATCCCAAAGACATGCAATAGGTGGATTGGACACTCTAAATTGGCCCTAGGTGTGAGTGTTTGCATGTGTGTGTGCCTTCTGTGGAAGGTTGGGCATCAGACTGGCAAGTCAGCACTGTAAAACTCCACTGCCAATCATAAGCAAACAGATGATCCACTGTGGCGACCCGTAACTGGGAAAAGCCGAAAGAAGAAGAAGATTTCTAGTAGTGAAATACATGTTTGGACTTGGTGGGGTGTGGGTGCAGTTGGCTAGGTATTTCCCCACACTATCTAGCCCCTGTTAGTGGGGGATACTGGGGTACAGTGCCACTATATCCAGCATGATAAGGGTGCAGTGGTTTATAATTGGGGGTAGCTGGTGGATAACGTTTATGAATTCCCAGGAGTCTCTAAGGTAGTTATGGGACTCCTGAACTATCGGGTTTAAGTAATAATCCAGAAGTGCCGAGATATATTCTGTTTTGGTTGTTTTAGATGCCACTATGTGTTTCAGGGGTGGGTTGTTTGGGTCTTTCTGCGTTTTTGGGATCCTAAACATTTTCTCGATTTGGGGAGATGGTGCTGTCATGAAATCTAAATCCCAGTCAGAAATAAAGTCTATCCAATAGAGGTCAACCAATGCTTTGTCTATGTTTAAAAAGCTTAGGTCGACTGTCTCTGCGTCACAGCTTTGTAGTATGCTTTGTTGAAATGTGTGGCCTCCATCTTGTTGATATATGTTCTCTTTACATTATAGACATCAAGCAGTTTCTTCTTCTTCTGTCTTATTTGTTCTGAACTCATTTTTTTTTTCCTCTACATGCTCTGAATTCTTAGGTTGATGAATGCTTGTATCCTGAATCCCAAAGTTGCCATCGGAAATATGTTTAACAGAGGTTAAGTAATAACCAGAGTTGTAGTGTATCAATGACAGAAGTTGGTGCTTATAAATGAAATAACATGAAGAAACACATGAATCAAAATTTATTAGAAGTGAACGCTTTCATATTTATATATATATATATATATATATTAAGAAACTTGAACAGTTAATCAATTTCCTTTTAATTAATGTTGATTTAATTGATTGTGGCTTTTAAACACACACTGGAACTTCCAGTACTAAGAACTAGATTTAAGCAATTATTTAAGTGAACTACAGTACATATAGTAAATAAATAACAGAAATCTACCACTACGTATAGAAACATCATGATGCAATTAAAACAAGCTATTCCTTATAAATACTAAAAGTGGTTAAAACATCCTGAAAAAAATAGTCAAATAGCAAATAAATGAATGCTTCACAACTTATCAGCCCTTGATTTCAAAACGGGTTTGATTGAAATAGTTTTGTTCAACCTGGGTGGTGTACTGGCATTAAATTTAAATTCCCAAAGAACCTCCTTGAATTCAAGTTGGTTCTCCCAGTCACCACCCCTAGGGCTAATAGTAATCTTATCAAGAATGCCAAAAGTAAAACCTTCAAAGTTAGAACATAGACAAGAGTGTTTGTAAAGTGTACTAACCTTGTCTTTAGTTTTAATGCCATAGTTGTGCTAGTAAATTATTTTCCTTAATGCCCTCTTTGTCCTTCCTTTGTAAAATAACAGGCATGTTTTACATTTGGCTAAGTAGACTATCCCTGTAGTTGAGCGTTTGCATTTAATAAATCTAATATTGTTGTCATTTATAAATAGTTGTTCAGCATGAACAATATATTTGCCCTGTTTGCAGTTGCCAAATTTGCCTGTTCTCCCATAAGTAATACTCTCTTTATATATTCCACTATGTTAAAAAAATTCTTTAAATTCTTTGAAACTTTGCCAACTATTTTGGGTTGACACCCTAGTACTTTGTATATGTAGGGTTTAGATCTAAGAATGTTCCAGTTCTTCTCAGTAATGTATCTAATGTCATAAAATTTATTATTAAATTCCAGTTCGATAACTGTTCCAAAGGTAGAGGTGTTGTCATCCTCCTGTTTACTTAGACCTGTACCCAAAACGGGTTTGAATTACAGTTCACTATTCTTCACAATTTCACTTGTCACTTTCTCAACCATACACCTTGAGTAACCCTTGTCGTAAAACATGTTTTTTTAATTTGTTGATTTTATCCAAAAATGTGTCCAAGTCTGAAACCATTCTAACCAACCTGATGGCTTGCTGCCTAACCAAACTGACCTTCTGGTGATATACATGTGAACTTGAGTAATGTAAATAAGTGTTACTATATATAAGTTTTCTATATATATAGGACTTGAATCCTTGATCTGCTTTAAACATTACAGTGTATAAGTAAATCTTAGAAATCTTGTTGAAGTACTGAGCTACTCAATAAAACTACTAATGCATTCTTCTGGACTTGACCATAAATTTAAAAATATCATATAGCTAGCATAGGTATATTTTACAATGTTTGAAAAAATTCATACCGAAATGCATGTAAAAATTCCCATGTATATTAAACAACATTTGCAAATATAGGAGTACATGCTGAACCAATCACTACACCAGAAACGTTTTTAAAGAGTTCACCCTCAGAATATATAAAATTGTTTTCTAGCACCATCATCATACACTCCTCGACTAGTTTGATATTGTCAGTGTTTAAACATTGCAACTTTAAGAACCCCTCATGGAATAACTCCATGTCTTCCTCAACAGGTATACTAGAAAAAATATCAGCGATGGCAGCTGTCAGAAACACAGTGTTACTTTCCCACAAAGTACATTTTGGCCTTCCAAAAAAGTCCCAGGAGTCTTTTAGAATGTGGCTGTCCATAGAAAATAATAGTTTTAACAGAGTATCAAATAAGTGCTCCTATGGCATGGGTTTTAGATCTGTGTGCTGATAACAATAGGCCTAAAGCGGGAATTTAATATATTTTTGTGAAGCTTGGGTATACCGAAAATTGTAGGAATGATGGTATTATCTTTCTTAAAAAATGATATGTATGAAGGTCTATTCTATCATCAGTTCTGAGGTCGTCTAACTGGTAATCTGTTCCTCTGTAGGATATATTAATATGGTTCTCTAACACCTGTTAAAATGTGTTACCAACCTGAATTATATCTGCCATGGCCCCTGAATAGTTGTGAGACTCGAAAAGTACCATACCACCACCTTTGTCAGTTTACGTAAGTCACATGTTTCTGTCATTTACTATGTCATTCATAATTTTTCTTTTGTTAGGTGTCAAGTTCCTATAAGTCAATTTCTTCATTCTCTCAATCGTGTAAAGGTCATCCAAGCAAGTTTGCTTGAAAACCTGAATGGTAGGATGTAGTAGGGGTTTAAAGATACTTTTTCCTACAAATTCCTGTTGGGTTGGTGTTCTCATGGTCAATGTTCTTGTCCTTAAGTATAACTGCTAAATTTAACTTTCTTGTAAACAGTTTCAGTTCAATATAGGTAGGTGTCTGCCAGTCTAAAATGTCTATTAGGTACAAATTTAGATCCTTTCTGTAAAAGAGAGACATGGTTGGCGTAACATCAATATTAGCATAATTAAAAATGTTATTGCCCTTATGGCTTAAAATCATACCCCCTTGGGTACTCAAAATCATCTCCTCCTATTCTCCATCCCTCTTTACTTCCCTCCTCCCTTGTTGTATCTCTCAGATGGAGGATGTGATGTCCCTGGGAGATCTGTCCTATTGTCAAATCCCATGTTGGAAGAGGGGCTCATACCATGACAGTGTAATGCCTGGTCAACTAACCCATCTGACCTATCTAATGATGGAAAATCATGCTCCATAAAGTGTACCATGGCTTCATTGCAGTCCATCCCAGTGTTCTGTTCTAACACATTTACTTCCCCGAACATTCATCTAGTGGTGCCTTATTAACTACATCATTACCCTGTAAATTAGTGGTGTCAGAATGTTGACAGACTAAATATGCCTTGCTGTTTTTATATTGTTCAACATCCTTTTGAATTTTATTACTTTTTCTCTTAATTGATTCTGCATACATCCTTTCAGTTTTAGAAAGAAACAAACTTTCATATCAAGAAACAATAAATCCTTGGTAATACAATTATTTTGTACATGTAATCTCATTAGTAACGTTTTTAATAAAATTCAAATTCCTTTTACTTAATAATTGCATAATTTCAGTGCCATAACAGTCAAATATAGAAACAAAGTCTTTAAAAAAAACACACAATCTTTAGTAATTCCATTTGGAAACTCATTGACACATAATCCTTGAGGTACAACCTTCTGTTAATGCATTTTTGTAAATATGAAACCTCTGCCTATAAACGTCTAAGTTAATAAAGTTTAGATTTCAACAGGAAGATGGATTTCTTTAAAAACAAAAAGTTATTGGCTCCGGTAGAACCTATGTTGTTAGCTGCCAAATGATTGGTGAAACAACCTGAAAAAGAATGATTCAATGAGCTGTTCAGAGAGTCACTGTGAAAACCAACCACATTTTGGTTACCAAACTCTACCTCACATGGTGTATTAAATGTATAAATTGCACTTGCCTGTGCCTGGACCAAACCCAGTCCATGCTTGTTGTGGTTGGAATGTTCTGAGCTGTCCTGCTGCACTCACCATTCATATCCCTCAGATATTAAGTGATCTTTACAAACAATACGCACTTTATTTCCTAAATATGTTCTATTTGCACTTTGCCTAATATTATATATTTCATCAGCCAGTCATTGGTATATGTAACAACAGTTAAGTCTTGGGTTAGTCCTAATAACGGTAAGCAAGTCATCCAACTTTTGATATGAAAAACACAGATCACAAGTGTTATCAGGTGTTAATCCTTACATATACATAGCATTTAACAAACTGCACAAGATATTGTGCTTTAGAAAATAATTAATGGCGTACTTATATAAGTAATCCATTTTCAGTTACAGATTAGTTAAGAATTCCAAAATAAAAATAAAAATCAGTTCCCACAGAATTAAAATAAATTTTGTCAACTTCTATGAGAACATCACATAAACAATATGCGACCACACATTAAATTAAGGACACTAAGCTAAACTTATACAAGGAGAAATAATTCATAAAGTCATCACTCTGATCTACCATACCAGTTGTGCCAGTCACACAAATACTGGATTTCCTTTCACCTGCAGTCGCACCTCATTATAACAGTAAAAGAAAATAAAATATATATCAGAATAAAGCTCCTCTTACTAAGCAGTTGCACTATAAATCACAAGCCTTCACAGGATTGTTTCAGATAAGCTCTTGATTGTCCTTAGGATGGATAGAGTTTGCTTGTCTAAAATATATGCCTTTCTAACAGCAAGCAGTGAAATTTGAGTTAAAAAAGAAAATGTAAATCAAAATAAATCATGTCAACAAGTTATCCCTTTCTTCCTACAAACATTAAAAAAGTAAAAAATAAAATATAAATCAAAATACATCTCCCCTTACTAAGCAGTTGCACAGTAAATCACAAACCAACACAGTATTGTTTCAGAAATGCATAAGCTGGGGGCGTGGCCAAGGATGAACACAGGATAGCAGGAGATTTCTTCAGCTCCACCAATTTCATTACATTGACAGGAATTAATTACTTAAAAAATTAATTTTTGAAGTAATTTTCTTTCTAAATATGTTTGTTTTATATAGTTCTTGAACTATATCTAAAAAAGAAAGGAAATCTTAATAATATTCCTGTCAGAAATTACTTTGGAAATTTTCCTGTCAGTTTATCAGTCTGAAATGAGTTCCAGTAAGACAAATTCTCAAGACTCCAGCATCAAGAAAGAACTTCAGTCTCTGATAATTATAGTTCAGCAACTTACTGCTAAGATGGATAAAATGTATACTAAAATAGACACTTTCATAGAAAAAACTACAAAACAAATAGACTTGTTACATATGGACCTGCAACAACAGAAGATCCAGATGACAGGCATAGAAGAAGCTGTGAATGACATGGAAAATAGAATACAAGAAGAGGAAATCAACATTGAGTTTCTGCTGAAACAAAATACACATTTACAAACAAAGCTGGATGACCTGGAAAATAGATCTAGGCGCAATAACATTAGAATTTTTGGACTGCCAGAAAATATTGAAGGTAACAATATTACTTCTTTTTTAACAACATGGCTTCCTAAAACTTTAGATTTACCAGAAGCATTCTCTTTTGGTATCGAAAGAGCACATAGATCTATAGCTAATACTAACTCTAACAAAAACTATCCTAGATCAGTTATAGTTAGATTTCTATCATCTTTTGATAAAGAGATGGTTCTTAAATCTGCTTGGGCTAAAACTCCTGTTAAGATTAATGAAACAACTGTGCGTTTTGACAATGACTATTCTTCCATGGTATTAGCTAAAAGAAAAGTTTTTCTGCCACTAATAAGGGAGCTTAAAAAAGCACAGTTTAAAACATACCTTCTGTTTCCTGCCAAGCTTAAAATCTTCCTTCCTGATGGTCCTAAAATTTTTGATGACTTAGACTCTGCTTTACTGTTTATCAAAAAAAATAAGATTTTGGAAAAAATAGAAG